>NW_024423343.1:54566435-54610572 GCF_017311325.1 Ursus maritimus | reverse complement strand
CGATTCTGTTCCTTTCACCCATTAACTAGGTTCCCCAAGCAAGAGAGTGGACTGTTTGCAGACACACATAAGTTCATTCGGATGGTATAGGCACTTATCTTCATTCAAAGATAGTACTTATGCAGTGGATAACCTTAAAATCACATTCAGCTTGGTGTTTTTGACTTACAACTTTGTATCATTTTTAAGTATTGAAGGAAGAATTCCCTGATAAAAACGAGAATCATTTATTTATAAAGTGCGGTTGCCCACTGGCGCTGCTGCTACGAGGCGCTCACGAGACCCCCGGACTCTCGCAGTAGGAGGGACCCAGGCGCGTCCATCTAGAGCCTTCAAGGCTTTGCCTGGCCTTGTATTGCTCAGAAACACTAATGGCAACTACCGTCCAGGCTCTCCCCGGCTGCCGAGTCGGCCGGCGGGCCCGTGCCAGCCCCTGCCAAGCCCTCATGCACACCCAGCAGCCATCCCTCCATGTTCACGTTCACAGACGTGCGTGTCAACACTTCATGGGTCCTCCTGAGCACAGACAGACAGCCCGGAGTAACTCATGCCACGCCGGGCTGGCAAAGCAGAGTCGTGAGTCAGTGACTCTGTGTGTCTACTAATCCGATAAAGGTCTTAGAGTTTAGCAGAAAAACTGGGACTCCCTTCTCAATGGACCTGATTACATATCCTAAGTCAGTCACTAACCCCACCAATACACTCTGTGATCACGAGCAAACTGTCTCATCTTCAGAGCCTGTGTTTCCTCACTGGTGAGATGGATATTTAGAAATAGAGTTGCAGGAAATAAAATGCCTGGATCAAATTAAACGACTCTGTAAATGTTTGTTTTCTCCTTAGTTATACAACCATTGGATTTATTTAGCATTAGGTACAGATGCTTAAGTAAGCTCTTGCCACGAAACAAGTGACATTAACCACAGTGAAACATTCTCCTTCACTGACTGGACAGAGATTCACCGACACAGACAATGAAAGCATATTTGGGGGGTGATCCTTGCCAAGTCCGCTTTGATGTTTTTGTTATACAAGAGCAAAACCAGATGGAAGTGATGAGATGCCTAAGCTGGGTGCAAAACTATGCAACAGAGGGATGGTTTGCACTCATTTTTGCCCACTGAAATATTCTGCACCCTCCCCAAGTTACAGAAGAATTGAGTGCTTCCCCTCAAATGCTTCAGATCTCAGAGCTCCTATCTAGACCCCAAACGTCCTTTTTAGCAAAATCTGCCTTTGAGTTAAAAGTAGACATGGGTCCTGAGCATCTGCTTTGGAGGCCTCAGATAACACTCTGGCTTATCAAGTCTTGATCAGAGAGAATGCCAGAAACACATGGAAAGGTCTTGCCCCTCTGACCTCCCCATCATAATATTTGGAAGCGAGAGGACTGGGGGCGCTTGAGGAGGGCCTGGAAGAGAGGTTAGTGTGCCTCGGTTCAGTTCCACACACATTTATCAAACCCATCCCTGACGCCAGACATGCCGGGAGCCGGGGTGGAATTAGGAACCTCACAGAGCCCCGAAGGCACTCAGCGTCTGGAGCCAGAACCGCTCCAGAGCACCAGCGTCTTCATAAATTCACAGTCACACATTTGGTCTGCACATTATGTTCTCTTTATAGGTTACAAAACCGATCCAGCAAAACACAGGCATTATTATTTTCTGTTGTTTAACATGCATGAGCTCACGGTGTCCCAGACATTGGCCAGAACTCGATCACAGTAGGTTTAAAATTCAGTTTTGTATCGGACCTGCGACCTCAGGAGCCCGATTTAAAAGTAGTCCGAGGAAGATGGTAAATCATGCTGTGGAGGATGACGTGGGGTAGAAACTCAGAACATCTGAATCGGGGGCCTGATTTGAGGATTAAATGAAAAGCACCTAATTCAGTGCCTGGTCCATGGTCCTTCCCTGGACTCTAACTAAGCATCAGCAGGATTTGTATCAAATCAGTGAGTCGTCGCTCCAAGCAGGACGGCAAGTCCATGAATATAAATCAGCAATAACTGATAAAATTATGGAATCACGGGGTGAAAAGACATTGTGAAAGTTCATCTAATTTCTCCTGATAGCCAGCCCAAGTCTATCTATCTCACTCGTAAGCCCAATTTTTTTTACCCTGTCTGAGCGTATTCAGGATGAATCAACTTTTGGTTTTACTCTTAATGAGAGCCTAAAATCGGAATTCCACCTATAGCAGGTTTTGTTTTTTTTAAACAAGCTGCATGTGCTAGCCAGGGAAAGATGTTTTTCCTCTAACTTCACAGCCCAACTTCAAACAGAAAGCATCCGTATGGAAAGACTGGCCAGATGCAGGTATATATCTCTGGGAGTTGTCCTGGTTTCTTTTTAAATGAGGCAATGAATACTTCTTGACATGCACACACAAGATTTGTGGCAAAAACACCTTTCTTTCATGTAACTGATTTTCCTTTAATCCCAACCTTAATGTATATCATTCTTGATGCAGAAGCTCAAGTGGGCTTTGAACTAGCGAATGCTAACTTTGAATAATGGAGAAAGAAATGACAGTTTACTTTACAGCTGGGTTCGGATACATGAGGCTGAGCGGCAATGGAGGTGTAACTGTTCACCCTTCACCCTGGCATCAGCAGGTAGAGTCCTAAAGGGAAGTGATTAGTAAGAGGTGGCGCTAAGTTAAAATCCCGAGGCTGAGTGTTCCCGATGCATTTACATTCCTCGGTTTGGAAGGCAGTGTTTAAAATAAAAAACCATCCCCGAGACAGAAAAACTGCTATAGTTATATCACAGCACACTGAGTTGCAAACCTTTTAATGAAAGCCATAATTCTTGGGTTGTCTCCATCATACTATATTCTCATGCAAAACACTTTAATGCCCGGTGTAAATTACTTTAGACTTCCTTAGCATGTATTGCATTTTTTAATCATGGGTGTTCAGTTCTATTTTCCATTTGGAGTCCAGGAGAGCCATATCGAAATGAAGCCAGATGCGTTCCACACCTGCAGCCTCCCCTTCTCCAGTCCTGCTCTTCCCCCGCCCCTTCTTTTTCTCCTCACCTCTCCACTCCCCTCCCCACCTCCCCGCAAGCACAGTGCCTGGTGCACCCTCAGTTAGACGTGCTTGTCCAGACAGGTGAGCAAGAGCAGTTCGTGCCTGAATGGGAGGCTAGGGAGGGAGCATCAGAAATGCTCCAGCCCACCTGCTCCAGCCCAGTCTACAGAAGGGTGAGGGAGGTGCAGGGCACCTGGGGGGCTCAGTCCGTTAAATGTCTGCCTTCAGCTCAGGTCATGATCCCAGGGTCGTGGGATCGAGTCCCGCATTGGGCTCCCTGCTCAGTGGGGAGACTGCTTCTCCTTCTCCCACTCCCCCTGCTTGTGCTCTCTCTCTCTGTCAAATAAATAAATAAAATCTTAAAAAAAAAAAAAGAAAAGAAAAAGAAAGATGGGGCGCACCCTCCAGAGCCCTGGCCTCCTCACTGCAGTGTATGTTGGAATGGTCACAAAGAACCTTTCCATACTCATCTACCTTCTGAGGAAGACACTGAAGAGATTTTTAAATACTCATGTAATATGCCTGGGCCCAAGTAGATGCACAGAGGGTCCGCGCTGCCTGCCTGCGGCCTCCACGCTGTCAATGTGGCCATCTCTCTGAAACACCAATTAGACTGACCCTTTCTTGACACATGTCCCCATCTTCTACTTCTCCCTCAAAGTCAGAATTCACCATTCATCCGCACTCCCCTAACCTCGCCCATCCGCCTTTATTCTAGCAAGTGACACAGCGGGCCAGAGTTGTTGCGCCATGTCTTGCTTGGCGATCTGTAAGCACATCTGGAGTGCACACTCATTCAGCTAAGAATCGCAGAGCATAGCACAGGGCTGGTATGTCATAGTAGGTGCTCAAAGTTTGCTGAATAAATAAATGATATGTCTTGTAGAGAAGGATGTCAGATTTATACACTGCTATTTAAATCAAGTATATTTTCGTTTCACAGCCTCCAAATTGTGTAATGAAAGTAGGAAATACTCTGTGGTGGTGACAGAATTCTGTATTCTGTAGTCTGGAAAATATGTAATGATAGTAAAACATTGACTGTGTTTATCCATTTTTAGTTCAGGGGGTTGGCAACATGCTTGTACTTAAGATTTTTTTGCGGGGGGAGTGAAAATTTAATATATCCTCTGCAGGATTCCCCCTTTTTTCCCTGACGGAAAAAAAAAATGCAGCTTTCACTTATTTATCTATAAGCTTTGCAAGGTTCTATTTTTTCAGCTGGTTCTTCCTATCCAGGTTCAGGGTCTAAATAGGGGGTTGGTCCAAGGTTAGCTAAAACACTGGATAAAATGAGTGTTGGCTTCTGTCCCTGTGACTATTGATTCTGGGGCTATGCCAGGTCCCTGGGGATTGGAAAGATTCCCTATCTGAGGCTACTTGGCTACAAAAACCCTTCCTCCAGCCCTTGCCAACTAAAACACAGTAGGAGCAAATGTTGTGTGGCAACTGGGTATAAACACAACAGTTGGAATGCATCAGAAAGAAGCTGAATTTCCTGGTTAAGTGTATTCAATGTTAAAACAACAATAACAGTGTTAAAAACACATTTGGGGGTTGTTGGAATGCCTTACCCACGGATTCGCATTATTACTCATTGGATACACTGGTGTCTCTGAGAAGTACTTCCTTAGGGATCATCTTAGAGGCTATGTCTATGGAGATTAGATAAGGTGAAGAAATGGATTAAAACAGGCCCCCAAAGAAGGCAAATGCAATGTAGGTTAAACCAACACCTTACCTGGGACACCTGGGCCGCTCAGTCGGTTAAGTGTCTGCCTTTGGCTCAGGTCACGATCCCAGGGTCCTGGGATCGAGCTCCACATTGGGCTCCCTGCTCAGCGGGGAGTCTGCTTCTCTCTCTCCCTCTCCCTCTGTGTGTGCTATTGCTCTCTTGCTCTCACTCTTTCTCTCTCTCAAATAAATAAAATATTTAAAAAATATATTTAAAAACCCCCAACACCTTACCTATGAGAGCAGAACAGTGAAAGGGAGCAAAGAAGCATGGGTCCTACTCGTGGCTATGGTTCTTACAAGCTCTGAGATCTCAGGTAAAGCCTGTCTCTGGCCCTCCAGCTTCCTCATCTGTGAAGTGGGTAGGTCGCTTACAGAAGCCTCTAAAATGCCTTTCAGCATGGAAGTGCAGTGAGCACTGCTGCTCTCTGAGATTGACCAAATGTCCCCAGCCTAGCATGCTTTTGTGTCTGAGTAGATAGCAAAGGCTCTTAGTTTTTAATTTGGGGCTTTGGTGTTGGCACAGGAACAAAGAACCTCATGAGTTTTTTACCCAAAGGCTACCTAGTGGGGAAGAACCACTGTTCTGAGTTGTATTGTGTCCCCTCAAGAAAGAGATGTTGAAGTTCTAGCCACGTTCTGAGGAAGGTCACCTTATTTGGAGAGAGGGTCTTTGCAGATTTAAGCAAATTAAGATGAGATCATCCGAGGACACACTACCCCAATAGGACTGATGTCCTTATAAAATGGGGAAACTGGACACAGATTGAGAAGGAAGATATGTGAAGAGACCCCAGGAGAACACTGTGAAGACAGAGGCAGAGATTACACTGCCACAAGCCATGGACTGTCCAGGGCTACCAGAAGCTGCAAGAAGCAAGGAAAGGTGCTTCCCCTGTAGGTTTCTGAGCAGGCATGGCCCTGCCAACACTTGAACCCCACACTTCCAAACCCCAGAACTGTGAGACACTTTCTACAGCAGCCCTGGGAAACCAGTGCAGACCCCCTCATATCTCCCGAGTCGGTGTCCCCCTGGCTTCTTCACGGGAGGGAACAGATATGTTCCCTGGTGTGTGTGCGATCTGACATTTGCCAGATGAAATAGTGGACAAGAGGCAAGCAGAGAAGGGGAGGAAGGGGAAAGAAGGAAAATGAAAGGGTACCTTGTTAAGAAAACAGAGACGTCTGGGATCAGGGCTGGTATTTCACTCGTACGCTTGGGAACAGCACAACAGCTAAAGGATTTCTGTGTCAATAGCCATTGCCCGGAGCCCCTGGAGTGCTCTACTGCCAAGCCCACTGCCTCTGCGACCAAGTTGCTCTGTCTCTTCCTAGAGGCCCTCCAGCATTCCCCCGGCCCCAGGATCCAGCCAGTGAAGGGTTGACTCCTAGCCCTGCAGGGAGTCTCTGGGTTCTGTCCCAGGGCTCCCACTGCCAAGTCCCTTCTGATGGGTCATACTCGTTGCTAGTATCATTTCCAAATAAGAACCCGGTCATTTGGATTTGGTACTGGACTTCCACAATGATGGGGAAACATGCAGCGGAAGGAGGTGAAACCACAGGTTGCTGCAGGGAGTTGAGGAGAAACAGGCGTACAAGAGATCAGAGCAGCAGGAGGGAAGACAGAGCCAGGAAGCGGGGTCTGTCTGCAGCTAGGACTGTACAGTTGAGATACTGCTTCCCCTAAAACTGCCTCTGGCCTTCTGATCCTTTTCCTGGCAACCCACTGCTGATCCAGGAGTAGGCGAGAAGGTTGGAAAGAGGACACGGAGGATTAAGGCAGGCAAAGGCCAGTTGCTCACAGCTTGGGCCTGACTTCCAACTTGCCCGAGGGGCCAGAGCAGGTGTCGGGGCAAGTGACCCCCTGGTGATGCTAAGTGTGGAGGCTCAGGTGGGCTGGCAAAGCTCGGTTACAGGAAACTCTCGTGTCCGTCAGTCTGGCGGGCAGTGGAGTAGATACAGGCGTCGTTGCTAACAGGAGCTACCGCTCGTCTCTGCATCCTCCCCCCACGTAATCCTCACAAGACCGCTAAGAAGAAGGCGTTATCACTAATTCTCAGTCTGCAGGTCAGGCGTCTAAAACACAGCAAAGTGAAGTAATTTACCTAAAGGCTAGTGGCCAGGAAGGAATGGAGCCAAGATTCAAACTCACATATATTTGCTTCCAATTCTTGCACTCTTAGCCACTAGTCCATCAGTCATCTGGAGAGAGGTCACCTGGCCACGTGTGATTCAGAAGCCACTCCGATCTGCGAGTGTATCCTGTGTGCCATCACCAGTCCAAACCTCCAACCAAGTAAAATCCTTTGACTAAGTCCAAGCGACTTAGGTAGAGATAAGACCTTATGTACTTGGATGTGAGTGATATCTAGTTGGAAACATGGGACAGGGTGAGCTTAGGGTCCTCCTACTCTGCCATCTCCCCAAGCTCCTCTCCTTGAGATAAAATCTTACAATAGTGAATATTAATTCCCACATTGTCAGACACTTTCTCCAAGTGACATCATTTAATACTTACTGAACGTCCATTCTGAGTCGAGCATAGGATGCACTATCGTCACACACGCATTTCTCAAGATTTCTGTATTAAAAACAAAACAGGAACTATTCTCCATGGTCAAGAAGTGATCTCGAGAGATTAGATGTTATCTTATTCTAACCCTATCTATACACCGATTGGATATAAAGGAGCATTTCCAGATACAATTCAGATTTATGGGTAACATAAATCAATTATTCTTAAATAAGATTTGCCTTTATCATCCAGCTGACTCTGGAGCACTCTTAACTCTTTATCTGTGTTTACCCCGTCAACCCCATTTGGTAAACACCACCCAAGCATGCTCTCAAACACACGGCCCTTTAGAAATCAATGTAAATGTAATTCTACCAACCTCAACTAAACTAATAAGATCTGAAAGGTCATAATGGTACCAGACATGCTATGAATAATAGCTATGAATGCAGCTCAGTGATTGATTCAACCAACAGCAATGAAGGTCCTAGGGAAAATGAGCTATTTAATTTTCTCCTATACCCTAGTATGTTCTAAAGCCCCTTAAATTTGGGATTGGTTCTTAGGCTCACGGTGTTATCACTACCTGCATTATTGGAGCCTGCAGAAGGAAAAGACTGTAAAAGTAGAGAAACTCGATTTCATTGTTGGGTCCAATATGATCTCACTCTTGTCATAGAAAAACCTAAATCAACGTGCATGTTTGAGCTATACCCCAGATACATCTGTATTACTTTCACAAGGCTGGCAGAACAAATTTCTGCAAACTGGGAGGCTGAAAGCAAGAAAAATGTATTGTCTCAGAGTCCTGGAGACCAGAAGTCCAAAATCAAGGTGTTGGTTGGACTGCTTCCTTCTGAGGGCTTTAAGACAGAATCTGTTCTGTGCCTCTCTGCTAGCATCTGGAAGCTCCAGGCATCCCTTGGCTTGTAGATGCATCATTCAGATCCTCCTGTCTCTGTCTTCACATGGCCATCTTCTTATAAGAACATAAGTCATGTTGGATTAGGGGCCCAAATTTCTCTAGTATGACTTCACCTTAACTTGTTACATCTGCAGTGACCCTGTTTCCAAAAAAGGTCACATTCTGAGATGCAGGAGGTTAGGATTTCAAAATATCTTTGTGGGGGAGCACAGTTCAACCCACTGCAATATCCAGATAGAAAACAGATTTCATAGCACTATAGCTATTAGGTTACAAATCAGACAAAATATTTCTTGAAACTTAATGCAGAATAGGGAAGTTTTAGTTATAATAATTTAACTTCATTATATTTTTACTTTTTAAATTATAAAATAGTTAACATAATTATATAATATACAAAAAAGAATACACATAATGTATGTATACTGTAGAAAGGGTAATAAAATGACTATCAGTGTACCTGTCAGTTTAAGAAACAGGGCATCACGAATAAATTAAAGCCTCCATATGTCTCTACCTAATCTCACTGCACTTCCTTCTTGGTGAGCAAGACAGACAAGGTCCCTGCCCTCATGGAACTTACATTTCAGTTGAGGAAGACAGACATAAAATAGACACAAAAATGAGAAACAAAATATCAGGTCAGAAAAGTGCTACCCACAGCATTAAAACATGTTGATGTGACAGAAAATAGCTGGATGGCTACTTTGGACTGGAAGTTGAGGCGAGGTTTCTTTGAGGTGGTGACATTTAAGCTGTGATCTGGATGCAAAGAAGGAGTCGGTCATGTGAAGATAAGGAAGAAAAGCATCTACGATAAGGCATAAGAAAGTACAAAGGCCATAAGACAAGATAAGCTTGGCAAGTAAAAGGCCAGGTAGCTGGAACTTAGCAAGGACAGGATAAACTCACAGTTCAGAATGTGCCGTAAAAACTGGAGTAAGGAATTTAGATTTTGTTGTGAGAGCAATGAGATACTATCAGAGGGTTTAAGGGAGGACATAACATGATCTGATTTATGTTTCAGAAGCTATCTGTGGTTGCTATGTGGCAGGGGCAGAAGAGAAGCAAGGAAACTGTCAGGACTAGACTGATCGTGGTCGAGACGGACCATCTACAGATTTGGGATGTGCTCTAGAGATGGGGTCTACAGGGCTTACTGCACTGGATGTGGGGAATAAGGGGAAGAGAAAATAATGCTGGATACAACTGAATGGATTAAGGTGCATTTTCATGAGATGGGAAAGATTTGTGGAGGAGAGCAAATTTGGGGATGTGTAAGTTACAAGTTTGCTTTTGTGAAGTTCGAAAAAAATGCCTAGAAGACAATCTTGTGAAGATTTTACAAGGCAGTTTGCCATATAAGTCCTTGTATCTTGGTTAAAAACTAGTCTCATTCCTCATGAAACACAATCAACTCTACATTAGTCAAGACACATTCTCTCTGGTCAATTTCCTCAGCCATTTTCTTGTGGCCTTCTTTCCCTTTACTTCCTGCTTATTAGCTACTCAGTCATTCACCAAATGTCTTCTAGTACTTGTTATGTGGTTGAGCACAATGCTGGCATCTATCACACTGTAGACGTAAGTGGCTCTCTTTGAATATTTGTAGAATAACTGAATGAATGAATGAATGAATGAATGAATGAATGAATGAATCAGTTAATTAATTAATATGCTGCTCAGGTTACCTTGGGGCTTAAGTGTTCAAGGGTTGAATAGTCTAGTATAGGAAATAACACATGTCCTTTAATAACGAAAATACAAAATAAAGTGGTGCCTGGGTGGCTCAGTCGGTTAAGTGTCTGCCTTCAGCTCAGGTCATGATCCTGGGGTCCTGGGATCAAGCCCCAAGTCAGGCTCCCTGCTTGTGGGTAGCCTACTTCTCCCTCTCCTCCCCACTTGGGCTCTCTCGCTATCTCTCTTTCTCTCACTCTCTCTCTCAAATAAATGAATAAATAAGAATTTTTAAAAAAATACAAAGTAAAAAGTAACTAGTTGAACAGGAAAGTTACTAATAAGGGATTGTGGGCATTTAGAAGAAGATACACAATTCAGAAAATGTGATATATTCACGTGATGGAATACCTTTCAGTAATGAGAATGAAGAAACGAAGACTATGCAACAGCATGAAGGAATTCCACAAACAGTGTTGAGCAAAATAGACCATACAAAAGAACACACACTGTATGACTTCATTTACATAAAGTTCAAGAAAGACAAACTAAGCTATGGTGTGAGAAATCCCAATAGTGGTTGGTTACCTTGCGTAGGGGGGTTGTAACTGGTAGGGAATGCGAAGGGAATCCTGGGATTCTGGTTACATTCTGTTTTTTGGGTTTTGCTTATATGTGTTCACTTCATTAAAATTCACCTATCCTTATACTTAGGGATTTTTTAGCTTTTGAAAGCGTTGTATGTGAAGAACTGTAAATTGTCTGAGATACACTCTGCTTGCAATCCTGCCATAGTTTTATACATGCTGGAAGAAGACACGATACTCCTGGGTCAGAGACAGAGGAATTGATTACTCAGTCTAGCAAGCAGCTTGAGCTGTCTGTTTGCTCTCATTGCCCTTGCTCCCCCTCCTCAGAGTTGCAGAGGGGACGCTCAGATGGATACTGTATATGCAATGCTTTGTGTCAACGGAGGAACCTCAAGCTTAGAAAATAGGCATCTTTCATAATGGGATACAAGCCAATCCGCCCCACCGCCCTGGATGGAGATGATATCTTTGTTATACTAGACAGTAAACAAACCTGTCCTCTGCTCGGGAGGGAGACACTATCTTCCAAGGCTGTTCTCTATACAATTATCCTTGACAAGATAGTAGGGAAGAAAGCTATCAGTGCTTCTCTGCTCACAAGGCATGCAGAAACGTGAGAGACCCCTGGAGGTTTCTCTTTCAATATGGTGTACTTCCATACAAAGCTTACATTTAAAATTACGTGGTATTTTAGGTAGGTCTTATTTGGGCATGATCAGATTAAGGGAAAATGACTTTAATGTAGGGAACAATGAGTGGGTGAGTTTTAGTCAAGCATAATGTTTTCCCTACCTGAAAGGTCTTCCAACATGGGAAGGTGAGGAAAATGAAACCTGAATGGCCAATTTGACTGTCTTTTTTTATTGCTCAGATAAAGGTTTGTAGAAGGGAAGAAAATCACATTAAAGAATGAAACCAGACTTTAAGGAATCATCTGTGTATTTCATTTATCCTTTTCCCTACTCCCCCAACTGCGCAAGAGTTTGGATTATTTAGAGTTGAGAGATTTCGAAAATATTTCCATCATAATATGTGCACAGTTCAGATTTTATTTTGAAAATAAAATAAGAAATACAGAAAATAATAAACTCAAATGCCTTTAAAAGTTTTTTATTTCTGTAATTGAAAATTTTAAACCAAAATTATATTGGTCCTAATTAACTTTACTTTGAAAGACAAATCTCTAAATTCCTCTTGTCTTATTTACAATAAATCTAGATGACCCAATAGCATTTAAGCAGAAATGTGATATACTTAATGCTTAACATTTTCTTAACACTTTCTCTCGGAAGCATCCATTTTTATGCTACCTAGGTAAGTGTGGAAGTGAATATTAAAATCCCATAACCATATTTTGGTGCTGATGCTGCATTTTCACATTTTATGATCTATCTTGAGCTGTCTGACTGAATGGCAGTCTGCTGTTTAATCAAGAGCCATGTGTTATTCTATATAAGTGTACTGTATTATAAAAGTGAATGTAAAATTAATTTCAGGATATATATGTTTAATTATAGTCTCATGTTACATATCTGAATCAAATTGTGCATTGCCTCTTAATAGCTTGAAAAAGTTTGGAATTAATTTAAGCAATGAAGCTTGAGATCTTTTTAAGGAGGCTTTTCTCGTATCGTAACTCAGTTCTCGAAGTTGAATCCTTTGTGGTTTTTCCAATTTAGCCCCTCGGGTAGGGGAGTGAAGGATATGACATTTATTGAATGCTTGTTTTGTACCAGCTGATGGAATATATGGTTTACACATATCACCTTATTTTAAAGCCTAATAAAATCCCATGAGGTGACCGTAATTATTCCCATTTTATACATGAACAGAAAAATCAAGAGTAAACTACTTGAGGTCACATCATGAGTAGTAAGTGGTGGAACCAGGATTTGAATACAAAGCTGTCATCATTTTTTAGAATAGTACTTGCATATGAGTAGGAAAAAAAGGCTAGAAGGATAAATGTATACCATTATGTTAGCCATGGTGGGATTAAAGTTAATTTTTAATTCTTCACTTCATCATTCTGTGTTGTCTGAATTTCTGATAATGTATATATATATTTATTTATTTAAATACAGTATAGGACTTGAAAATGACCTTTCAGAAGTCATTCAGGTTGAAACTGTTAACTGTTGAGGGTTCCATGGGCTATATTCATGTAGTGTCTCTTGACATGGGAGGTTTGAATCAGGTAGGCTTCTGAATGCCCGAGTGCTGAAGCTGTGTCTGGGGACCGGATGATCGTGGGGTGATAGTGTGGTTCCCAGAGAAGTTGAAGGTCAAGAGATAACCAATATAGGGTTCCACTCCAAGCCGGAAAGATTTTCATGTGTGAACCTTGGATGGCTTGATTATTACTAGGTCATGTAAGCAAGAATTACCCCTGCCTACTTACAACTAACACTTTAAGAAAAATTTCTCTAATAGCTATTGAGAATCATGGCATGATTTCACTCACTCCTCTAAAAAAGTATGGGCTTACTGTTTATTTACCAAATAGCCCTTTACTTTATATGTATCCTTGTAAAAGTATGGATCAAGATTCAAGTGATTATCCACCACCACCACCCCTTACATGTATCATTCCCTTTCACATTTCTGAAGCTAATTGTCTATAGGAAGGTATTGGGATAGAAAGTCAGCTAGTTGGGTATAGTAATGCTGTGGTGTACCACCCAGATTCCTTCATTTGGACCAAGGTCCAAAAAGGTCAAGGTCATTCCCCCTCCAGCTTCCAGAAGCGTCATTTGCTGGCAGCTCATGGTTGAGACCTTCCTCACAAATTGCCCTTGACCAAAGGAAGCTGCCTTGCTCAAGCTTAGCTGCTTCCTCAAAGGTAGCCCACATCTAATGCCTAGACTATAAGTGGGCACAAAGCCCAGCACCCTTGCTCCAATTTGGGGGCATCTCTGAAAAGCCATCCCAGCTCCAGACCTCCCAAAAAATCAACTGAGACTCCGGTTGCAACCTCGTCACAGTGTAACTTGCGCTTCCGCCAATCCTTTATAGGCTACTCTCCTAAGAGCACTCACCAGTGAGCCCTCCCCATGTGATTTGCTATCTGAGTCGCTTATTCCGGGAACAGGAACTAAGACTCACCTATGTTTCCTATGCCCTCCATACCACCACTCTCCCCCAGGTGAGCTCTAAAAAGAGCAGCATCTGTTGTGAATTTCACAATACCTGTACCAGGCAGATCCTTCTTCCTAGAGGAACTGAGTAAGGAGTTAATCACACAGCAAGTTTGCTCAGAAAGGGTCTCTACACCCTGCTCTCTAAGCCCCGGGGTCAAGAGTTGTACTGCTGGCTAGCTTCTCACTGCAAACAGTCTCTATGGGGTGCCAGTAAAGTGAGCACCGGTATCAAACCAAACTCCGAGACTGTCTGCCTTCCTGGATTTCAGAGGCCGTGGGTGCATTGACAGGTCAGAACCGAGAGTTTTCTGTGGTAGCAGTGGTAAAACAAAGGTCTCTAGTCTGGGATGGAGCAAGGACACCACTACATAGGTGACCTTCGGGGATCCAAAGCCTGTCTCTTGCACTGGGCTTCACCATTAATCACATACAAGGAACCATGGTATTGGAATAGACCCTGTCTTCTCTGGGTTTAGTGACTGGGTAACTTGGCATCCACTTTGGGACCTGCAAACATACCATGAAGGCCACAAAAGCCGGCAAAGTTAGAAAGATAAGATGGCTTCAGAGGACACTACAAAGAAATGTGTTATCTCTTTGGAACAACTCTTTTTATGAAAAATATACTGGAACAGATTGCAGCAGGACAACCTGGTCAATAAAGAATTCAAGATGTAATTGCTCACATAGGGTAACATTTTCTTTAACATCAGAGTGAGCTATTTTCCCCAGTACTGCAATGACTGTTACATATTTTGTAGACTCCCCCAGAACTCTATATGGGATCTGCTAACTACCATCCACACTAAGGCAAACGATTAATTGACTCCAGGAGAAAAATCTTTAAAAATCATTGTAAATGGTGGGTCTCTATCCTGCAAAACTTGTTTCTCTACTTCTCAGATATAATTTCCTCACTTCAGCATTCAAAGAGAATTTATAGTATGAAATAATTTCATTCAACCAGTAAATTAATTTAGTTTCACGGAGATAACCTTTGTAGAGAATTCCTCTGGTTAGGCAGGATCAAGTGCTGCTTGAAATCAGACCATCAAAATAATTTTTTTAATGATCTAAATAGTCAACCAGTAACCCTTGCTGTTAGCATGGTTTTTGTCAAAATTGAAACAAAGCTATAAAACTTTTCGGGTTGCTCTCTTGCTTTGCCTACTTGGAAACTCAGAACCACATTTAATGTTTAAAGTCAATAACAATTCTTAGCTTAGATTTTCTGATACAATCCCTCTTCTTTCCCCATCCCAACTTCATTCTACCTCCCCAATACATGACTACATAATTTTTTAAAAATATTTTTGAAAGTTTACCCTGGTAAAAAACAGAAGACCAAGAAACATTCTCGAAACTGTAACTATTTCTGGCTTGTTGGCCCAATAATTTAAAGCTGATATAGGGGAGGCAGGTAAATCATAAGCAATTAATAAGTGGGCAACAAGGAGAAGATGTCCAAGTTCAACATCTTTCCAAAGACCAAGAATTTGATATGAGTGGCTGAATATGGATTCTGTGTCCACCATGGGATGGAAAGCAGTCTCTTCAATATGGAATTCACTTTCCAAAACTGAAGAGGTCTGCGTCTCGAACAGTTCCATCGAACAAATTGTGCCTTAAATCTTCTTTGAACTGCTGAGCCTAAATCAGATTTAGATATAAAAGGTTTCATTTTACATAACCAATATTTAACGCTTCTATTGAGTCCTCAAAATGATTTGCTGCAATGCATGTGTTTTTGGTGTGAGTCCAACTTCTTAACTTGCCTAAGTTTCAGTGATAAAAGTTCACCTTAACTTAGATAACATGCCAGCACGGAATGCTCTCAGGCTAGTTATCACTGTTCTCCATGTCTACAGCATATTCAGATAAGATGAACTGAATCTTTATAAAAACTGACATTAATTGGCATGATTCCCTATATCAATACCTCAATCAATTTTAAAATATCTTTCCATATTCTGTGTGTGTTGGAATCTGAGATAATGGAGTGTATATGTCAAGATAGCATGGGCTCTGATGTAATAAAAATGTAACCCTCGAGTTCCAGTTACTTAGCATATAAAGGCTTACTTCTTACTCATGCTAAGTCCCAGTGTGAGTTAGCTAACTCTTCAGGGTAGCTGTTCTCCATGCTTTGACATAGAGATGCAAGCTATCTGTGCCTTATAGCTCCACCATCTCAGTGTACTCTTCTTTGTATATGGCAGGAGAAAAGAGAGTCAGAAAGTTGCACATTGACTCTCGAATGCTTCAACCCAGGAGTGACTCTTGTCCATGGCCCATTGGGCACATGGGAGCATGGATAGTCAGTGAACAGCACATGCCTCTGATTCAGGGAATGTACAGCATTCTGAGGGAGTGTGCAGACTTTTCTTGCATCTGTTTCTGTGAAAATGTAGGTTCTATCAATGTCACTGCTTTTAAATAAGGTCTTGTGTTTGGGACATATTTGAGTGAATACATAACATCCATGCTTATAATTATACACATAAAAACAGAATATAACTTTGTTTCATCAAATAGCTCCTCCTTTGTTTTTTATAAGTGGTTTTTGTGTGGATATTAAGATATTTCTTGATAAAGGCATTGTTTTATTGTTTGAGTGATAAGGGTCAAAGGCATACCCCACGTAGGCAGGAAGTAGGGTTTCACTGAAATAAGAGGCTATTCATGGTGCCAGACACCAGAATCATAACAGTCTTCTGAAAAAAAGAAAAAAAAAAAAAAGAAGAGTAAATCTCTTTTCTCCAAAGGGAAACCAGGACTGAGAGGCATTGCTCAGAAAGGCAGTAGAGTGATAATGCTCTTTTCAAAGTTGGTGAGACTATCAGGAGACCATCTGCTGTGTGATGGGAGGAAGTATGACAATAAGCAGACTGAGGGCAGGAGGTAAGGTTCCTAGGCAAGGGACTATGAGTGCATGCTGACCTTTTAGAATAAGAACATGACAGTGAGTGAGAAGATTGGCCTAGGACCTGGGACCTTGCTCACTACCTCAGCACTTGGAAAAGTCAGGCTCTGAATTCTTAGGGGAACCAAGGGCTTGGTTTATCCTTTGGACCACTTTTAGCAAGGAAGCAGAAAATCTTGTTAATCTAGATGGAGATTGAAGTGAAGGAAGTGAGAAGACCCCAGTGGGAGGCTACACTCAGACAAAGGCAAGACTCAAGCTGTTGAGCATGGCTGTGATGCTTGACACCCCAGAGGGGTGAGGGGAGGAAAGATGAAGCTGGGGAAATGAACAATGGCTGAATCATAGATTCACCTCCAGAGTCGATGTAGAGTCTCTGTGGGATTCATAATCATGACAACACATGATAAATTTTCACCTGTGAAGCATCAGCTGGGAGGCTGTCGCAGTCTAGAGGCAATGATTTGGGGAATTATGGGGGTGATAAGGATAGAGCTCCAGTATTTGGCAATGGGCTCTGCAGGACTTGCTATTGATGGCGGGGTGGGAGAGTTACAAGTGAATCACGATGATTTCCAGGTTGCAGGCCTAGGAGACTGGGTAATGATGGGGTCATATCCACTGAGAGAGAGCAGTGCCGGCTGAATGTGGAGAAGGTAATGGGATGGGTCTGTGCGTGGTGAATTGGAGCTATTTGTGGCACAGAACAAACAGAGACTCAGTAACTATTCTTTGAGTATGTGAATTCCTTACTCCTTCAGAAAGAAAAGTAATGACTGTTTCCCAATACCTGGACATCACCCAGAAAGACTGCTGGGATCATTTTATTAGTGTCATGTATCTATTAGAAATTAAGATAATAAAGATTCAATTTTTATTCAAGTTGTCCTCCACTAAGAGTTGGCAGCTCTCCTTATTACTCAGATCTTGATGCCGTGTTCTGCCCATTGGGTTGGACCTCCTAGTTCTGACTGCTTCAATCACAGCTGAGTTCCCCAGATCTTCTGAACTCTGTACCTCTACCAGCATGAACAAGCTGGTGTCGGCACCTACAACACCCGCCCAGGGAGCATGGCTTTCACCCGCCCTCAGCCAGCCTCTCATCTGTCCCACCCAAGGTCCTACAACCCTGACACTCATCTGACCGGCCTCCCACGCAATGATGTAGATACTGACTCTGGCTCTTCATAGGCGATCGCCAGCTGGTTGCAGAGCTCTCTTACTAAAGTAATGTTCATCAACACATTAGCACTATCAAAATATATTATTGTTCTCCTCCCCCAAATTTCAATGAGACACCTTATTCCTGCTTGATCCATGAAAAGTACTAAATGAATGAATGGGAGATAAATACATTAAATGGGAGGCCATTAGAAAAATAAACCTCTTACTGCTCTGTCGATAAAACCCACGCGCACACACATGTGATTTCTCACTAGCTCCCATGCCAGGAATATATACACCTTATCACAGATTTAGTGGTGGAGACAATTTTCACTAGTAACTAACTGGAAATTGCCAAACTCATCATATATGGAGCCTGATGTCTACATGCACGTGTCAGGAGAGGAGTAGGCGGGTCACCAGCCTTCGCGACACAACTTTCCCAAAGTATGGTAAAGCCATCTTTTTTTTTGCAGCAAAAAAAGGAACAACATATTTTTAATTGGAACGATTCAGATTTACTCTTAATTTAATTCCGCTGCCCAGTAGCCATAATTAGATTTGCATCACGATGTATCTTCAATACTATCTATTTTCATAAATGCAAACTTTCCTGAACATGTTTCTGATGGATCCTGACATTTTAAAATATGTCCTATTGTCCTTTTTTGTGCAGTAGACCAAGCATAGAGTGTTCACTCCTATATCATTGTCACTGTACTATCAGACCAGATGGCTACTTCATCACGGAATCAAGAATTAGGGATAATTTATGCTGTTACCTGCTCTAGAATGTGAAAGGAGAAAGCATTTGCTGTACACGTGCCCACGAAGAGCAGCTCGAGCCCGCAGTAGCTGTGTCGTCGGAGGGCAGGTGGACTATGGCTGCACTGCCTTCGCGAATGAGATTCCATCCCATGGAGCCCGAAGCTCTCTGGTCACAGAGAAAATCGTCACAGCACGTGAGCTGATGCTTCATCCAGTAACCAAATTAAGCCTAGAGTGCCCCTTTGTTAAGGAAAACAAGGTGCAATAAAACAGTTCTAAAATGGGAAAGATTATATCTGCATCTTCCATTGTTTCATATTCAAGGATTTCTCCCCTTCGTCGGGGGAAAAAAAAATAACGCGTGTTGGCTTAATATTCCGAGCAGTTGTTTTTGTGTCTGTGACCATTAAGTGTTAGAAACGGAAGAGCTATTTATCCTCAGCCTGCTGAAGAGAACGGTGGAAATTTCTTTTTATTGGTCTATAAATAAGCAGAGTCTGAACACACCCTTTATTGGGAGAAGAGCCAGGGCAACTCATTACACATACCAACAGGCTCGTCAGGGTCCCTTCTTTGATGCTGCCATAAGCATGCAGATGGAGACATAGACAAAAGATCGTCCTCTCAAGCTATCAAACATATTTAACCTGAGGACCAAACAGATATTCCCTGGGTAAAAGAAAAATGCCTATAAAATCAAACATTTCTGGTTAACAGGTGTTATTGTTTAGGAAAACCAAGGTGAATAGGTGAAGTATCATTTAACACAAGCTTGGGAGTGACAAATCAAATGGCCCTTGGTTCCTTTGTTGTATAATCACATAGTATCGACAAAGAAATGTAGGGCTTTGGGGTTTTGTCTACATCGTACCAGAATCAACTGGTTAATTCAGTTACAAAAAGACTCCCCCCGAATATCCCATTAAGATGCCTATTTGAATTATACAGACCAAAGATCTGGTTGACTTAATTTCTGTATAGGTCAATTATTTGTGGTTGGGAACATGCAAAAGAGCCACTGAAAGTGTCTCAATTATACGGGTAATATAATACATCCCTTTTATTTGATTCTGTTTAATTTGTTCCTGTGTATGAACTTTTTCAGATTAGACATCCTGCAAAAACAAACAGCTACACTAGGGGAATTCAGCTGTGCAGGCAAAATGAAAAGGCTATCAGTATAAAAAGTGAGAGCAGAGCGAACAGAAAGCTTCACAAATTGGAAAGAACAACAGACAGCTACCAAGAATCATGCCCCCCCCACGGAAGGAACTGTACGTGCCTGTTCTCTGTACATGATTTGAGGCTTATACTCATATGAATGATAATACCTCTTCCATCAATATCTTGGATTATTACCAGTGTCTGGGAGAAATTTTATTGGCTGCTGCAGTTCATTGAGAATTAATTGATATGACACACTTACTCTACATGAACTTGGAAAAAAGTCTATCGAGTGAGTGATTTAACTCATTTTATGGTAATTATAAATTATGCCAGGAAACCCTGTTATGGGTGGACTTGTTTCCAGCTCTGGGAGCTGCCCACGTGAGCGATGTGTACTGCCCGCATTCTGGATACCCTGACTTTGATGGACGGGCCACTGCTCAGCAGAGGCAGCGATCGGGCACCCTCACCCGCGTGTGCCCCATGGCACGTTCTTAACCGAACCAGGAGCCAACAATGCGGATCTTTATTTGTGATTTAACCGACATTACGAAAGACCACCTCCAAATTGGATAATTAAAATTTTTCCCCTCACACTCTGTATATTTTAAATAATCTCCTAAGTGTTTCATAAAAGCGGAAAGGAAGAGGGAGGGGAGAGCTGCTGCCAAATCAAACAGAAAATGAAAGATGACTTTAGAAAGAGAATGTAAGAATGACTGGCTGCATGTGAAGAACTCTTTTATTTTCATTTCCTGCTCAGTCCTGCTGATGAGCGGATTCCTCCAACGCTCTCTCGGGGAGCGCGCTCGTCCCGGTATGAAAAGGAGCCCATCGGAACGCGGTCGTTGTTATGCAGCAGCGGTAACTCACATGATGGGGGTTGGCATTTCTTTCCACTCGTGCTGCTCCGCTGGCTCTAATAGCAACCTGGAGCTCAATTTCCTCCTCAAGAACATTGCATTTCATGTGGAATGTCAATTATTAAAATGCAGTGTCCCGTGTCTTACTTCTCACTAGATGAATTCATTTGCAAAACTTGCTAATTTATGCAAATGATTCTTAACCTGTAACTGCCTGGAATCTATTTTATCCTTTCTGGCTTTTGGCAGCTCAGAGTCTAGGTGCAGGAAGGAAATCCATGAATGCAGAATTTGTCAGTTCTGTCATTGTTCTATCGGTTATTGAGTTGTTAAAAAAAAAAAAGCCATGCCCTCCCCCCACCACCAGATAAAAATATGTTATTAAGTAGAAACCAGAGAACAGCTGGAGCTGAAAAAATCTAGAGATTAAATTAAAGATAAACCAGAATGAGAGGATCTGGTACCTGCATGTCCTGACAACCTGAGTGATGTCGGAAGCTAATGACCTCTTTTCTGGGAGAAACTAACTGGTTAATAACCCAAGGAAGGTCTACTAACTACTAAGACAGACACAGATAGTAGTCAGATAACAAATTTCTTCCCAAGAATGAAAACCAAACCGGCCTGGATTCTAGTAAATACAAAGCACACAAGGAACTGCATACAGTTTTTAATTTTTGGTCATGGTTACATGTAAGACAAGGCAGGGAAAAAGGGACGTTTTCCAAGAGAAGGACTGCTGTGCGTGCGTGTTCAAAATGGGGGTACAAGAGGGCTCGCCTGATATTTCTGGGTCTGAATGTATGCCCCCACAGGTACGCCATACATCCGGCCCTGAGGGGTTCCTCCGAATGACCTGGGTTATACGTTCTTACGTCAATGGCATCATATTTTAGTCAACTCTTGTGAAAAGACCCTGCAGGTTTCCCCTACTGGCTCTGTTACACAGATCTTTTGATGAACAGTGTTATTTATAAAAGAGCTGTCTGCAAACCTCAGAGCTGCTTTTCCTTTGCTTTTTTTGAGGTCAGGAGAAGGATTCTGATTCTGGGCCTGGCTTTGGAATCCACAGGAAATGGATACATCACATCGTTTTTATTCAGTGTTCTTCATTCTGGCAAGTTTCCGAAGGCCATTGAGCAATTGAACAACCTGGATTGGATTAGCCAGGGATAGTCGACCAGGGAAGCAGCTGGTCACAGTGTGTGTGTGTGACAGAGAGAGAGAGAGAGAGAGACAAAGATGCACAGCTGAGCTCTAGTGTGGACCCCACGCTGAGCCACTGCTGCTCTATGCACGAGCAGCCCCTCCACACTGCTACGTCATACAGACCACCCTCCACTGTCCCCCTTGTTTCTCTTGCTGGCCCTCCTTCTGACTTTTCTGAACCACATGGTCACAAGCTGTCCTTGTAACCTGCTCTTCTGACTCCTGGGTTGCATTTTCCTTTTCCAAGTGTACCAATCGTTGCAAAGTAGGTAGGGGGCATTGGTTGTGGCTATTGGAATGGATTCTTTCAACTCCACAGCAGGTCCCAATTAAAGAGAGAGAGAGAAAAAAAAAGCCTCTGCCCTTGGTAATATGGACAGTCACTACTTCAAGGGATTTGTCCAACTCCAGAAGAATAATACGAGAGTACATATTTAATCACTCACTTTGCTCCCCTTTCTTTCAGAACCCTGTCTCTTTAAATCTACTGAAGAAGACATTCCTTCTGGCCCGCAGGATGCCAAAATGACTTGATGATTTATTTACGCGGCACTTGGCAGCCCATAGTCCAGACTGTGGCTGAGGCTGAATCTTATGATCCTTCCCCTAGTGAGTATATTTTAAAATTATATTAATATATTTTTTGAAAACCTCAATCATGTTTGGCCCAGCCTAGGGCCCTGAGAAAAACAGTGATTCGAGTAAGAAATTAATATTGCTAAGGACCTAGCTAGTGAAATTCTTATTGTGAGACATTAGAAAAGTGTTAGTTTTTATATGGGGAAGGAAAAAGTGGTATTTAGACCTAAATGCTTTAGTGATAGCAATTGTGGCCTTCTGTATTTGTAGCAATTCATCTGGTCATTCAACAATTTGTCAGGCTTCTCCTAGGTTCCAGGAAGTACTGTAGGCCCAGGAGACTGGGGTGAAGAAGACATGCACTGCCCCCTCTCTTCTGGGACAGACACAATCAGAGGAGAGAGATGGATGATATGCAGGTAAATAAATGCCGGAGGTAAACAGAAAGGTTTCCAATCATGCCAGTGATAATTCCCATGTAATAAAGACAGACACTGAGCTGAGACTTACCTGAGGAGCAGGGAGTTTCCATGTTCAGCTCACAGGATAGCTTCTCTCACGTCAAACCAGAAAACAGAGCATCTGGCAGAACAATTTCCTGGACAATTTCACCTCTGCAAATTCCTGGTCCAAAGAAAAAGATACTGTCAAACTCAAAGGAAAGGGTTTAGACCAAGAGCAGGGTGCTGGAGACCAAGGTGATCAGACAGGATCATTCTAGAAGTGGCTTTGTGGTTTGGCACCATGGATTCAAACTTTATGCGGTCAGTGATTAAGTGTTGTGAGGAGGCCCAAGTTTACAAGGTCTGAAATAAGGCCAGAGGGGCAGGGTTTTAATCAATGGGTAATAAAAAGTGGCACGGCAAGGATAAGAACTTAAAACCCCGGCCAGTCTTTCCTGAGAATTATTAACAGTACTACCTCATACTTGCATACCACTTTACGGTTTTTTAGAGTGCAAGTCACACTTTTTATGTCTTTTGACTTCCACAACAATCCCATAAGGTGTTACAATCTTTACATTAGCTGAAGAAACCAAGTCACAGAAAAGTCAACTTAAAAATGGTGACGCCGTTCTCTCTACCGTGGCTGGCCACTTCACTCATAAATGCAGACACCTCACAATTGTAAAGGAAGCATTCTCTGTGATTACGTTACACACTGCTGCTGTAGCTAGTTGAAAACGAAAATTCCATTAAAGTCTATTATTTTGTTCCTAGTTTTATCCATCTTTATGTGGTTTTTTTTTTTTTTTTTTAAGATTTCATGTATTTATTTGACAGAGAGACAGCCAGCGAGAGAGGGAACACAAGCAGGGGCAGTGGGAGAGGAAGATGCAGGCTCCCAGCAGAGGAGCCTGATGTGGGGCTCGATCCCAGAACACAGAACACTGGGATCATACCCTGAGCCAAAGGCAGACGCTTAAGGACTGAGCCACCCGGGCACCCCATGTGGGTTTTTTTTTAACTGAAGTTATGTCTTCAAAGTGCAAAGACAACCACTTAAATAAACAAATTGGCAGGGAAAATGCTCAAGTTGGTCCTATCTACCAAAGAAGCTATTTGAAGTCATGGTTTGCTGTGGAGTCAAGTAGACTAGAAGTTAAATTCAAAGACTTAGTCTGTCTTTTATTGCTGACACAGTAGAGATAGATTTCACTTCACTTAAACTAATACCGAAAAGTGACGGTCAAAGGGAAGCCTGGGATTGTATCTAAGTCTAGGCTGGAAGATATCAAGGGCCTTGTTGTTACTCTTTAAAACCATAGCCAAGAACAATCACAAAAGCTGAGACTCACATGTGAGCAATTACAACCTAGACCTTTGCTTAAGAGCTGCTGGCCAAGGAATGAAAACTTAATAATTCAAATTCAGCTTACCGAAATCATATTAATATCTCTTTTTGGTAAACAAAGATCTTTTCTCAAAACATAAAGTTTCAGGGAATTTATCACTTACAAAGGAATAGATGTAATTATTACCATGTAACATTAATTGAGTGTCAAAAGCATTTTAATTAATTTATTGGGTACTAAAAATTACAAGGATATTGTATAGAACATGAAATTAAACACTTTCCTACCTATTGAGTGCCCAGACATAATTCAACAGATAGACACAACTCAACACTCTTAAGCTGCAGTAAATCTAGCACCAGTGATCATCCTTAAAAAAATGTTTTTTATTTTGGAACTTCTCCCCAGTGTAGTCTTCAGTGGCCAGGCCTGTTATATATGATTGCTTTAAGAGAGAATTATGTGTATGTTAGTGCGCACTTCATCGAACGTACTCAAGCATAAATTTGAGTTAGGATTACGTAATTTTGTCATCAAAAAGTATTAAAGGGGAGAAGGCTTGATCTAAGAGGTGTACCTTTCTAATTGCCTTGTACACGACTTCATGCTGTATTGAGCTGATGGTTAGGGAATACTTGGGTATGGTCAGACCTCGTGTTCTTAAGAATGTGGAAGAATCCTCCCGCTGTATTTCAGTCAGGACTCCGAAGCAATCTTGGATAGGCACATTCCTCTACAGGAGAACTCCTCAATTGGTTAGACGTCTCGATCTCCTAGGACTTTATAAAAGACGTTCTCATACATGGCCGGTCCTTTGGTTCTTTTTCTACCCTTTGGACACTATACTGAATCAGTCTCATTCCTCTTCTACATAATGGCTGGCTTCTTTGGTTATTGGAGAAGTTTCTATGTCAAAGCTCCAGTGGGGCTGAGAGTCTGAAGCAGATGATACCACAGTACTGATAGAAATGTCTAGCTTGGGAATCAGGTAGAAATGGATCTGAATCTCAGCCGTATCACCTTCTGTGTGAATTTGGGCAGGTGTTTTATTTATGAAAGAAAAGGAAATAAATTTTATTTATATCATTACTCTTCGAGCTTCAGTTACCTTATTTGGAAAATGGGAATGATCATACCCACTTGATAGGACATTGTGAGGATTCGACGAGAAAAAAGCCCAGCATGAACTCATACCTAGTAAGTGCTCGAAACTGCGAGCTCCCTCACCTCTCAACTCTCAAGGATCTTGCCTTATAAATAAATACACCTCAATCTCATACATCAGTTCAGGTCACAGACACACAAAGTGGATTTTTGCTGCACATTTCATCTGAAACTTCCAAGTGCTTCACTGGTAAAGCCACGTCTTCGAATGTCATCCTTAGACTTCTTGCTCTACAACCACTATCGAAATGGAAATGCGTAGAACCATATTAACTTCCCTCAAACAGGGTTTAAGTTGAACCCGCTCACCTTATCATATAGCCTATGACATGGAGCCACCATGTACTACCCTCTAAGGTGATATTAAATTCCATTTCACAGGTAGGACTGAGGATCTCTGTCATGCTAAAGTCACAGTTCAAAAAGTTAAAAAAAAAATTGGACTAACAGTTGCTGAGTTCTGTTGTTAATACCCAGGAAGGTAATCAAGTCAATTTAATTAATTCATGATTTTCCCATCAAAGACAGCCTTGTCACTTTCACAGAAACAGGGATTTGGTCCCTTTTAATTAACATGACTTCTTGGAGGCAAGATTCTGGATAGACTCTGTGATTTCCACAGCACAGTCTATTTTCCTAACAGCTATCTAGACAGGATCAGTGTTGTGACTTTAAGAGTTATACAATGGAATGGGGGCAGTTATAGGTAATCCCTTCTTCTGAACTAGCTCGAAATAAAAATTAAATGGGCCTTGAGCGTTTGTGAATTGCAGTGTTTCATTGGGGCCATGGAACACTAAGTGAGGCTCAGAAACAGGGTGTTAATTCAGGCCTAATCATTTAATTCCACTCAGTTATGTGCCGTATTTATCGCCCTCCTGGATCTGTTTTCTACGGCCTGATAAAGAGACAGTGATGCTCTGAAGCCCAATCAGGGACCATTTTATTTATATCGTTAGTTAGTCCAATAAAAGCACTGGCTTCAGATTCCTGCTGTTATTTTCTGTTTTGTAGCCCTGCCATTAACTAAGAAAATGCCATGGGGATTTTATCTCCTGGGCCGCGGTTGCTTTCCAGTTGAAGGGAGAGGGGATGGTCAGGACCAGGCTGACTGTAGAAGAGTCAGGTTTGGTGTGACCAGATGCAAACTCGTGGGGAGTCAACTCAGGGTTTAGCAGCAAACGTGAACCTTCCTTTGTTAAGTGCGTTGGCATTGTGAAAACTTGGTTGGCATTTTTCAGGGTGAACTTAGACCCTTTTATTTATTTATTTATTTTTAAAGATTTTATTTACTTATTGGACAGAGGGAGATACAGAGAGAGAGGGAACACCAGCAGGGGGAGTGGGACAGGGAGAAGCAGGCTTCCCGCCGAGCAGGGAGCCTGATGCGGGGCTCGATCCCAGGACCCTGGGATCATGACCTGAGCCAAAGGCAGACACTTAACGACTGAGCCACCGAGGCGCCCGAATCACCTTTGAAGCGGTGATTCTGTTTGTGAACCAGACAGGTCTTCAAATTTTTTTTCAAATCAAAAACTTGCTGCAACTCTCTACAAAGTGAAAATAGTTCAAATTTCATACAAAAGGAAATAGAATGTAGCTCTAAAGTTGTTTGCATATGTCGCACAGAGAAGCGATGAAAACCACAAACTGCAATCGGATCACACTTCAGATCATCTTTTGTATAAACGGTTTTAACTGCAGAGCTTAATTGATTAATTGATTGTTTTCCTAACAGTCTGTAAAGTGTTATAAAGGGGCCCAGAATGAGAAAATGATGGTGGGAAACAGATTTATAGAGGTCGCTTGAATTAATGATACGGCAGTCAGAAGATAACACAGGTGCATTAACGTAACATACTGTGTAATTACCAGTGTTTCCAATGGAGTTAGTGTGTAGTTACCCATGTAATAACAGACATTATTTCATAGTAGATATGCAATTAGCTCATGTCATTGGTGTGTAATGCACAAATGAAGCAAATCATTACTGTTGTTTCAACACTAAAAGATGAGGACATTTTGAGGACCAGTGGGCCTCTTTATCAGACGGATCATCTTTTTAAGTTTGTCTAACACATACATTCAGCAAGTTTTTGAAAAATATTAACAGTCTAAGGTTTCCGTACCTATGCGGATATTTAGACGTTTGGAGCAATCAGCACTAAAGAAAGTTGTATTTGAGGAATGTGATTGAAATCAGATGAACAAATTTGGAAGTGTAAGCATCGGTAACCGAAAGTTATCACATTCTCATTGAGAGATAAGGAATGAATATTTATTCATTTTGCCCACACAGATTTGTTGACCACTATCTGTGGGAGATAGACAGCTAAAGATTTAGGTCATGCCTCTAAGCACTGGGTAGAATCCAAGGATCCCAGAAATCTTGCCAATTACAGTACGGCAGAAGGAGGTGCCTGAAGTGTCCACAATTCAAAGAGCCATCTGAAGTGAATAAAATAAACAATCTAATTCTCCTAGAAACAGAGAAATATATCCTTGAATTGTGGAACATCATCATTAGAATATTTGCTAAGTCCCAATCTGCTCCGCCCTAATACGGTGTTCTTTAGCACTGGGTGTATGGGGCGGAGAAGACAGGAGGACAGTGCAGTCTACCAGACATCTGAAAAACAGGAACACTTAGTACTTTAGAATTTATTAATCGTTTCCTTACACATGATCACATTTGATGTTCAAATCCAATTTGTGGGGTAGGTAGGCCAGGTGCCCCTATTTTACAAATATGGTAACTGAGTCTCAAAGGGCTCACGTGGCTGGCCCAATGTCACCTCTTGAGAAAAGGGCAGCATCGGGTCTTGTCACCCTTAATCCAATACAATTTCATTCCATAAAGACTGAGAGAAGGTGTATAAAGGAGTAACAAATGGCCCTACTCCGTGCCAGTTTTAACTTTTTATCATTCTGTGACGAGTGTCAAATTGTGGATTCTAGAGAGGAAAGGAGCTGAGATAATCAGAGAAAGATGTCTGTCAGAGATGATGTGGGGAGGGTGTGAGAGGAGTTCCGGAAAGAATGGTAGAGACACGGCAGGCTGATGGGATGGCGGAGGGGGAGGAAGTGTGGGGGATGGAGGATGCAGCGTCTGGGGACAGAGAGCGTGCCAGGCACAGAGGGAAGCGTAAGGAAGCAACGGGAAATATGCACTGAATGGTAGACAGTACCTGGATGGTGGGCCCTTGAATGCAAGCTGGGGAGTTTGTTTGGAAGAAAGTGAAGAGTAGGAGAAAAGTTTTGACTAGGAGAATGATGTCATAAAAATGACTTTTGTGAAGATTAGTCTAGTAGTGTGCAAGAAAAAGTAGCTATTGTTGGCAAAGACACAGTTATGAGACTACAGCAATTGTCCAAACATGAGGGAGAAACTAATACTGCTCAAGAGAATATACAACCGCAAGGCTTTAATAATTCTCTGGTGAATTAGAAAAATGATTTTCAAATGTTCTAAAGTATTTAAATAAATCAGTCACAGCTGCTCCCCGTTCTTGAGAAATAGCTCCAAATTAAACTTGGCTTTCAGCAGACATGAAAAGCAAAATTAGGCAATCATCTAAAATCCAGGGCAATGCCCTATACTTAATAGGTGCTCGATAAATTTTTCCTATAATTTTGATGAAAATATTATCCAATTTAATCAAGAAAAATCATATCCTCTAGACAACCAGCTTTTCAGATATCAATACTTTTGTTAAAATATGATTTCTAAGGCTGCCTTAACTCTTTGTAAACATATATAGTAAATGAATGCTAAATTTGGAGGCAAATTGATTTTTTTCTTCATGAGCTAAGTGACATTGAACAGGAGAGTAGGAGGAATAAAGGAATAAATTTAGTGTTTTGAGTCTAGAATCTTGCTTGTAGAGAATTCCATAAAACTTTGGTATTTGCTAAGGCTCACAATTTCAATTGGCCGAACCAGCTGGCCTTAACATAAGTAAGCTTTATGATTCCTGGAGAACCTTGGGCTAAATTATGAAGTAAGATAAATGAGCTTTGAGGGATACCTGATTCGCCAGTGTAAATTGTCACTGGCTGGGAGAACTTGATGAGCAGTTCCTTAACATCTCCGGGCCTCAGTTTTCTCATCTGGGAAATGGGGGTGATAATAGCAGCACTTGCCCTCATGAATAAACTATGCAAATATCAGTCACTCTTGAGACTCATTCCCTAATTCCCTGAGTGTGCCCCCTGCACCTTGCAGTGCCCAATGCCTCTATATTGTCTTCTGAGTCACACTTCATTCTCCCCTCACCCCTGGTTAAAGGTTGCCTGTCCTAGGTTCCCCCTCATCCTATTCGGTGCCCTAATTCTGGCTACACTCTTAACCTGTTGCATGCCAAGATGTTAACGAATGTTAATATATCTATTTACCAGCTTTTCCAGACACCTTGTTTGCATTTTAACAGTGCTAAAAAGCCTTAATCCAACAATGAACATGCTATTAATTTTAGATTTTTTGATGGGCTCATGAGGAAAATTCTGGAAGGAGAGAAGGAAGGTGGGCCTAAGCCCTACCTGCACTAATAAGGCAGACTCTGGGGGAGAGTCTGACTTCCTGGCAGTCCCTCAGTGGCTGCATAATCAATGCCTGATGGTGTTGTGGCCGCTACAGCCATGAGCCAATTTCCCCGCCGAGGTCGGTCCTATACACAGGAGCGCGTTTTCTGCTTAATAAAATATGCCACCATCCCTCTCACATTCAGCCAATGGGAAAGATGCCTTCACTGGGTTCAGTATGTATGCTTCCTACAGGTTTTATAGCTAAGGGCTGTGTGCTGGCATCTAGTGTTCCAGCACCAATAAGGGCCCACTGGGTCCTCCTCCTGCATTTACAAACACAGGCACTTAATCCGCAGCCGTGTTTCCCATCGCTGGAAAAGAGAGCAGCTCTGCATCCCTGCGTGACGGGCTCTCTCCACTCAAACCAATTGTGGCACTTGTTTCCCTCGGCCCTGGCGCCTACCTACAGCTGTGCTCACTGGAGTGAGACTGTAATTTGCTACAGCATGCCAGAGTATTAATAGACAATTATTTATTGCAAATCTGAACCATTTATACTGTTTACTGGCTGACACAATGTAAAATTTTGATCCAAATGTTAATGTGTCCATGACATTGCATAATTCTGTTCCATGCCACGGTTTTTCTCTTCTAAATGAATCGAATGTGCAATACAAGGAAATGGCATTTTTAATGGATGAATGATTTACAGCCTCAAACTTATAAGGCTATTATTTGTGTAACTAAGGGAGAATTGACTAATTGTAATAACACAGCAAATTAGACAAATTTAGGATTGTACTGGGAATACATTTGTAGGGAGAAAATGAGAATAACTCACTGAGTTTTTAAAGGGTAACTGATAAATCTCACTTTAACTTTACAGGTCAGTTGTATTTTGGGGGGATATCAGGTACCTTTGAGGCCAAACAGACTTATAAATATTCAATTGAGTAGAACATAGATAAAAATTACCTCTTCATAAAGAACCATATGTGTAGGAGAGAGTACTTCCAATTCTCCAAATGTTTACTGAAATTGCCCACACAAATGTTTTCAGCAGTTGGGTGAAAACAAAGAGTTTACAGTTATGTGGTTTCTATGAAAAAGATACCAATTTTAGCATATTTACCTTCTATTTGTCAAGCATGCAACACAATGCCAGGGAAGAATGATTTCCTAATGGAGATCTTCATGATTTTTCAAAATAAAAAATATGTATCAGCAAAAATCATATTTCTTTCTTTCTCAGGTATTCCTCTTAGGTTGTTTGTATCGATTTCTGTTATTCTGTTACTTCTGCCCGCAGAGAGATTGTTAAGATACTAAGTGCCTCAAGGCAGCTCTAATTAAATCTCCAAGAAGCGAGCGGGGATATCTGAACACAAGGACGTTTGAAGTGAAGATTCCTTTAATACTTTGGTCCCGGTGGCTCCCACAAATTCACGATGAGAGAACACGGATTTGGGGGGTGCTCTAAGAATCATATTAAAATATTTGTGCGTCCTTCCCAATTATACACAAAATAGCCTTCTCTGCCCCAGAGGGCCAGACCCTCCCTGATGCTGGCCTGGTGTCCCTTCCTGCCCCTGCTGCCAGACACACCCCTCCCCAGTCTGTTCTCCACATCTTTCTATTTTTTTTCATAATAATATTTTTATTATATTATGTTAGTCACCATACAGTACATCTCTGGTGTTTGATGTAAAGTTCGATGATGCATTAGTTGCGTATAACACCCAGTGCACCATGCAATACGTGCCCTCCTTACTACCCATCACCAGCCTATCCCATTCCCCCAGCCCCCTCCCCTCTGAAGCCCTTGGCTTGTTTCTCAGAGTCCATAGTCTCTCATGCTTCATTCCCCCTTCTGATTACCCCCCTTTCTTTATCCCTTTCTTCTCCTACCGATCTTCCTAGTTCTTATGTTCCATAGATGAGAGAAACCATATCTTTCTAAACCATGTGCTTGCCCTGCTTCTCGCTGCTGAAGCTCATCCCCAGAATGGTCAAGATAAAGCACGAACACTTGAGCTGGGGGCGCTCGGGCCCCTCTGAACCTCACCCCCATGCCTCTGCACCACCTCTCCTGCCGTCCCCTGCCGTGCCCCCCTCCTTTCCCTCAGCAGCCCCTTCACCCTGACCATGAACCAGACGCTCCAGGGGACTTGTAATCCTTGGAACAGGCCACGTGCTTATCTCTCACCTTTGCACATCCCTATTCCCTCTGCTTTGGGTGCCCTCCTCACCGTGCTCGGCTGGCACTGATGTTCCCCCATGTGAGTTCAGACAACATCTCTGGGAAAACTTTGCTGAGCCCTGAGTGGGTCGGCTGCCCCTCGCCCCCTGTCACAGCACCTCCACACCCAGCTGGGGGCCTTGGTTCTTTAACCGGCCTCCAGGGCTGGAAGCTCCTGGAGGGCATGCCTTGTCTGTCTTCTCTCTTTCTTTCTTTCTTTCTTTCTTTCTTTCTTTCTTTCTTTCTTTCTTTCTTTCTTTCTTTCTTTCTCTTTCTTTTTAAGATTTTATTTATTTATTTGACAGAGAGACAGCGAGAGAGGGAACACAAGCAGGGGGAGTGGGAGAGGGAGGAGCAGGCTTCCTGCCGAGCAGGGAGCCCGATGCAGGACTCGATCCCAGGACTCTGGGATCATGACCTGAGCTGAAGACAGACGCTTAATGGCTGAGCCACCCAGGCACCCCGCATGCCTTGTCTTCTTTGCTGGACTTGGCCACAGAGTAAAGGCTTGGTAAATATATGAGGAATAAATGAAACCCCCATTGAATATCCACTTTGTGTCTGGCACGGCACAAGGCCCTGCAAGGAACACACAAGTGGTTTGCACATGATCTCTTCTCGCAAATAGAATAGCTTGCAGTTAAGGAGAGTGACAGGAGAAACCCAGAAATAACAGCAGAATATGTGAAAGGACACAAGAAAGGCGAGACTTGCTAGAGGGCTTCAGAAAATTGAAATTCATTCTTTTAAACTCATTATCTTCTCTTTGTTTCTCTTTCTCTCACCCTGAAATCAAGCAGACCTGCAGTTCAATCCTCATTCAACCACTTTTAATGACGTGACCTTGGACAATTTGCTTTACCTAAGCCTCAGTTTCCTCATTTATAAAATGAAGATAATATTTACTGACAGGATGCTTTGAGGATTAAGGCAGATTGTGCTAAGGGTCAAGTGCACAGAAACGACTCCGCAGACGGTGCTGGGAGTATCGTCTCAAGAGGAGGTGCTGCTCCACACCTCAGCTCTTACTAGTCAGCGTCTTCCACGGCACCTTTTGGGAAGGTCTCTTAGAGTAGGAGCCTTATCTGCATGTGGCCAACTTTCAAATAGGACACAATGTATTCCATTCCTTTCAATATCGGTTGTGAATTAATACTTAGAAAGGCCTCGGGACTAGTAGCCTTTAATTTGGGTCTTTTTGAAATGTTAAGGACTCAAGGACAGAAACCACAGCTTATGCTCTGTGAGGACTTAGAGACTTTTTGTTGAATTGTAATTGGAGAATTTAAAAAATCTGATTGATTTGTCCAGCACATATTTATTGTGTTTTTGTATAGACCTTTGGCTGTATCCACCTTTTCTTCCCCGGACCTCTGTCTGGAATGGAAAAATGTCAGGGGAAAATGGAAAGCAGTAACCAACCACAGCAACGTAGACCATAGTGATGTAATCACTGGTTGAAATTGGTTCCTACTTTAGTATTAATTGCACTGCCTGTGTCAGAGTGAAGGACCAAACACCATTGCTGTAACTTATATGATAAATGAAGCCAAGACTACTGCATCTTAATAATGGACCTATGGGTATATCGCAGTCAAGAATTTGGATTGTAAAATTAGACAGACCTGTACAGCTGTGTGATTTCACACAAATTACTTAGCCTTTTTAAACTTCAGATTCTTCAGCCATTTCTTGGGGATTATAAACCCTACTTTGGGAGATTGCTTTGTGGGTCAATTAAGATAATGCATACAAAACACTTAACCCAGCAAGAACTCAAAAAAGATGGACATTTTTGTTATCATTTTCAAGATAAATCATGGAATGTGTAGCATTTTAAAATACATTAAGGACACCTGTTTAAGAGAGAAGATTTTTACATTATTCTGACTCAACTGAATGCCCAGCCCATAATCACCAGCCACTGCAACCATGCCGTCCTCTAGACTGCCAAAAAATGGGGCAGACATTAAACACACATGCAAGAAACAAGATCAATAGATCCCAAGATCCTAACTACACCAATGAAAGGAGACATTTCACATTACTTACAAATAATCAGCCACCACCCTCAGTATTGGTGACATCGCTTAGTCTAGCTTTCTTTGCTATCAAGCAAAATTGGAACATGGGAATATTAAAAAAAAAAAAAAGGAAAGACTTTTTTTTTAGGCTTTAAGAGAGCAGTCTGGCTCAGGCCTCTGCATTCAGGAAGAGGCTCAAACGAGTTTTTGAGCATTTTCTCCAATCTATAACCAAGAAGACACATTGATAGAGTTGAAAAACACCCACATCAGACAAATTTCAAGCTGGGTCCCCATACTGGAACGTGAGAACACTGTGAAGAAATCTTATTTGCACATCACTTCAGTATCTTTGGAATAACACAATTTTCTTCTCAGAAATATTTCGTGGTAAAGGCATTAAATTTGTTAATATCATTAATTGAAAATATGCCGCAAGTTCTATAACCCTGTTTAGATGCTTCTCCAAATTTTAATACTCAGACACTCTAAAAATAAAAGGAGCCTGGGCCACCGTCTTGCCATGTAAAGGATCATACCCTTTCTGACTCCTCACGCGGTCAATGCCTGATTTTGATCAACAGAGGGAAACTACCCCTTTTTCATTTTAAATGTATTTATTTTACTTTCATATCGCATTCAAGAAGAGAAGCCACAAGCAGGAATATATTGATTAAGAGCCAGTTTTTAATTGTGTCCAATGGAAGAATTCCTTGGGAGTTGCATAGGGCTGTCTCACTGATGTACACCAAGAGGAATTCAAATTTTATATTATTTGTTCTAAACCAGAACATTTTACTTATTATTCATAATACATGTTGAAAGCAGACACCAAAATGGCTCATTTGGAGCCTTCTTGTGCTCACCCGCTAATGCACATTAATGCCAGTACACATTCTGTATTACAGATCCATAAAATGCATTTGCATAATATTGAAATTATAATCCCAAATGTGTAGTAAAAACCTTTATGAAAAATTGTTACTGCTCAGCTACTATACAGTGGCTAATTTTTAATCTTCAGCCTCTCAGCTGCGAGTAAAGATAGGGTCTTCTTTAAATAAAAATCTCAAGAGTAGAAGCCTGGAACTGAACTCTCCTCTTTTTTAAGTAGGATGTTGTCAGTTAGGGGATATAATATCCAAGTGCTAAACTGTTGCCTTCGTGGTGATTCTGGCCCTTTGTGAGCTGACATCTCAACTTTGTAAATTGGGTTGAAAAATATCTCTAATTTACCTGCCTTGTATCAGTGATAGGATGAAGGCCTCTCGCTTCCTAGTCAGTGAAGAGCCTTCTGGAAAAGAACCCAAGTGTCTGGGGTGGCAAATATTTTAGCAGAGAATACCACTGGCCACTGTTTCTTGGGTGCCATCTTTGTGTTCGGTGGTGTAGTGAAGTCTTGATTAAATTATAACAAAACCTCATAATGATTCAATGACATAGACACAGGTCCCTCATCGTGAAACAATCTAGAGAGTGTAGGCACTTGGCAGGGTCTCTCACCTCTCAGAGGGAGACCCACTTCTATTAGCTCCCATGTCTCAACTGCTACATCCAACAATAGTGTTAATTACAGATGTTTGATACTTCAAGTGATTCTACAACTATGCTCTCAAATAATTTTCAGAGAGTTCTAGGTGAGACTTTCCTAGATTAATGTCACTGAGTTGCCTTATCCACTTAGGCTTTAATAAGGGGAACCCTCCATAATGGTTGGGCTGAATGCTCACCATGTGCCCAGTGGGGCCCAGGAATGGCCTTGCCTTTCCTCTGTGGAACTTGGTCATCTTTTGGCCGTTGGCCCCTCTTGTCATTTCACATAATCCTAGGCAGAAATTCGTTCTCTGTGCAACCCTAGGCAGTTCCATACAATTCACATTTATGCTGTGACCAAACTGGGAAACAAGGACATGTTCTCTGGTACTCCTTCACCAGGCTGTACTCCTTCCTCCTAACTCTTCAAAATTTACAGCTAGAGGAAGGAGAAGAGGAAACCAGAGGCAAACAGGCCCAGCCCCAATGGTTGGCCACCTTCGACTAGTGGCTTCCTGACAAGGACCAAGAGAGAACAAGACATAAGACAGAATCAATCCCCTATTCCATTTGGGGGATTGTGGTCTCGAAAAAAAGTTTTCTTATTTCTGGTCACTTATACTATTTAATTTTAATAGGTATTCTGTCCAAATTCAAAAGGTCTAGCCATTCGCAGGTTACTTTTTATGCGATGGGAAGCATATTTTTTACTTAAAACAAGCAGTAGCAATATTATACGTGATCTTCTGCACCTCTTTTTTTTTCATTCTTTAGTATCTTAGAAATCCCTTTTGACAGAGACATATAGAGCTGCCTCTTTCTTGTAATACCTATGTGCCTTAACTCATTTAATCAGTCTTCTTTTGACGGATATTCAAATTGTTTCCAATTATTTGCTATTACAAACATTGCTACAATAAATCAGTAATTCCTAGGTCATTTTGAAATGGGTAAATAGATGTGTAAGATAAAGTCCCGGAAACGTACTCGCAGGGACACAGGGAACGTATCCTTTTAATTTGGGTAGATTTTGAAACCATAGGGAGTGCCCCAATTTACACTCTCTCCTCCCCCAGCCCCTCACCAGCGAGGCAGGAGCGCTGCTCCTCGGCTTAACCTTTTCAGTCGGGGGCTTCTGGGAAGCAGGGACTGGGACTTGAGAGGAGATGGATCCAGAGGCGGGCCGGACAGAGGCCTGGCTTCACAGGGCAGCCTGTCGCCAGTCTGTTTCCCAGGCACGTGACAGAATGAGAAAGACTGGGAAACTCTTGATGAGCCCATTCTTACTCATTTCAAACTACTCCGAAATAAACTCAAACATATGGGTCTCCTGTCTGCTGCGAAGTGTCCAGGAGGTAAATTCCACAGCCTTTTTGGGTAAACTATTTGGACTTCTCACAACTCTTCTGAAAGTCAGGACATTTTTCCTTATGTCTAATATAAATCTTTCTCACATACATCCACTTGCGAAAAACGTGCGCTAACATTACCCCAGAGCCGTGCAAGTTCAGTTGGGTAGACAACATGATGCTCTAATTTCATGGCTAAATTATGTATCCTCCTTTTTAAAAAAACAACACACATCCCCTAAACCACTTGAGAAACTCTGAATGCATATGCAAGGGATAGCATGAACGTTTTTATCTTATGTATTTAACTTACTGTGTGTGTGTGCTTGAAAATTTTGCCACGCTCTCTTCTTTTATTCTTCTCGTGTATAATCGTCCTAGAATTATGATACACTCTCGTTAGATGCTGATTAACATATAGCTTTCTTAACAAGGCTTCCAAAATCACTTCTGAGGAACCAGACAATGTCACTGTGATGGAGAGGCTTGCAGGTTATTTCTGAATGTATCTTTCTTCTTCTGTCTAGATACAGTAACTATTTTAGGAACATTCGGCATCCAAAAAATTCCAGCGTTGTGCAAATTAAAACACCTGCTTACACCCTGACACCCTCGTTCTTCAAAGGTTAGTTGGATTTGCGGTTGCTTTGTTCAACAAGACCGCTCTTAGAGCCCAAGGATGCACGTTTAATTATTGGGAAGATATGTTTGACAGAGCTGTGGGGGAAAAAAATTACCCTTCATATGCAGACCAGCATTAACATTTTTATAGAAGGAGATTGCCTGAGAGTCAAAGAAGGGGGAAACTCCAGGAAAATAAATATGAATCTATTTGGTCACTGGTCTCCTTTTACTGATTTACAAGACACCAACCAACGACTCTTTGCTCTGTTGCCTAGCACTCATCAGTTTGCTCTCGCGCTGGCATTTCTGATTTCGGCGGAGGTTAAAGACAGCAAAGTAAACTCTGCTTCCAACAATAAATAACAGAGGGAGTTATTCTTTTCATTCAAACAGGCTTTAGATCACAGCAGACAGCTACAACCAGGTGCATTTAGCTACATTTGTCATTGCCACGAATGCAAAACACGTAAAGAATCTGCCGTACACGGGTCTCTCACCAGCCTATTCCCCCTTCAATATGCGTCCATTCCCAGCTGAGGTCGAGCTGTTGTCAACCAACAGCAGAAGGAAGGGCTGAGGCGCCTATAGGAACGGCACCATCTCCTGATTGGTTTGCTTGTTTACACAGGTCATTGGTGCCAGGTAGCAGATTGTACACTGGAAGTCTTTCCGCATCTCAGGCCAAAGACTGGTAATCTCCCCGGGCAACGCCGAGGTAACACATGTCAAAAGGCAGCAGTGGCTGGTAAGCCAACTCATCACTCACCTTGTCCCACCGCCCCTTTCTGGCCCCCTCCTGTTGCCGCCTTTTCCTTGCCATTCCAGAAGCCACAGACCTTCGCTGTTGGACTAGGGAGGGAAAGGAGAGGAGATGGGGAATGCATAACCCATGCAGCCAGAGGGATCTGGTGAGGCAGGAACCAGCAGGTGAACAATGACTCATTTGGAAATGTGCAGCTGGGCGTGCGTTATTTGCATATCAGGGACCCTTTGTTAAAGTGGCTTGCCCAGCTGTGTGGGCGCATCGGCGGGGGGCCGGTCTGAAGCGGGAGATGAATCCTCCTAGAGAGCAGAGTCACTTCCCATCTAATTTGTGCACAAGTTAAGAAAAGGAGCTCTCATCGGGGACCTGCTGCAGAAAAGCTGTGAGGTTCTGAGATTTATTTTCCTTCTGCCAAGTATATTATTTCCAAACTCGCCTTTTCAAGATCTTGCAAATTCCCTTGAAAAATGATTTAACAATTTAATGAAAACAACAGTGAAACAAAAGCCGTGTTGATGAGGGACAGAGGTAAGGCTGGGTTTGAAATGAGTGACGAACCTCGTAATGAGGTGTGCAGCTTTGTATATTAAGTGATTTCTCTGCGGTACTTTTCCAGATGTGATGGAATACATTTATTTTTGTGCTCATCTGAACTGAAATAATACAAATGAGATACTAAAAAGATATCATTACGTGCAGAAGTAGGCGAAGAATTTAGAATCCCAATTCTATAAGTTAACAGCTGTGCGCGAAGCAATTCGAAACGGCTCTGAGTCTGCAGGTTGCCCGGGAACCTCTGTCAAGCTCGTATGGACCAGCGATGATCTACGTGTGAATCCTGCATGTTGATAGTTCAAGTCTACTTTATTTCAGGCAAAAATAAATAGCTGGTAGTAAGAAGTGTGTCTCCACCGAAAGCCTGCGCTATAGCTGAATACAGCCGCTGCGGTAATGCAATAAAATGGGATGAGTTTTAAACTACCAGATGGTACCCTGTACAGTGCCTGAAATAAAATGGAGAATTAGGGTGCCCTAAGGTGTGCACAGGAAAGGCAATTACATGAAATAAATGGGCCTCAGGCCTACGGGATGCTCAAGTATGCTACACAGGAGACAAATAGTACATCTGGCGAACAGATTTTATCACACGCTGGAAAGCCATAAAGCACACCGCTGAATATCAGATCCCATCTCACAATGACATTTTACCTGTGTTGGTATTCAGTGCTGTTTATTTTAAAAGGTGCTGTAATCTCAATGATGTGTTTTAAAAGCCTCCGTAACGCTGTTTCCTACTATGTACGATTTTGGGGGGGACAGACTGATAACCAATGCAATGAGATCTTGTGGACAAATAGCCACTCTGGTGGGACGAGATCATGTTTTGATTTCATTTATCCCATTGCTGATGTGATTTTAGTAATAGGATTATACTTGTCAGCACTCCCTGTTTGGGAAAATGCCAACATATTTTTAATACTAGTTCCCACATCTCCATTTCATTGTCTGTAACCTCACTAGAGTTTCCCTCCCCGCCCGCCCCCCTTTTTCTTAATGTTCAAAGAAAGAGCGATTGTAGGTGGTGAGGGTTTGCAAGGAGAATTTGTTGGCACAGGGCCCTTTCTCATTTCTTCCTCCACAAACGCAAATCTGCTTTCTGTTTGAATATTGTGTGTTCCTTTTCTATTGTAAAAAAAAAAAAAAAAAAAAAAAAAAAAGAGGAGCACGTAACATTCATTATTGTTTTAAGAGTTGCTGTAATAAAATCCTCTCAGTACTTAAAGATAGTTTTAGTGTCCCTCCTAGGATTCATTCTAGCTTTCATAATTGGGTAATTGCATCCCCTCCCCCACCAATAAATATTTTCACCCAATTAAGTTTAAAACTATAATAAATTTTAAAGAATTATAGTCTAAAAATTCATACCCTAGAACCAGTATTAAGTATGAATATTTATCTTAAGCCACAGAGCAGTGCAGCCCGTCTATATGCCTCTAACAGCTTCTGTGCCGTGTCCTGGCTCACCAAGTGTCCGAGAGCTGCCATCGGCAGTGTGGCCTCCCTGGGGCCAGGCAGGAGCTGCAGGAGCTGGGGTGTGGTTTTCAGACAAGCAATCCTTCGCTCCACCTTCCAGTCCTTTGTTTCCAGACAGTGCTCTTCAAAACATTCACTCATTTATTCACTCAACCATTCACTTATTCATTAGCTTGTTCATTCATTCATTCGTCCATTCCTCCGAGCACAGGGCGGGACTCAGGAGGGACCAGGTGGGCTGCCTGCACAGAGCTTACCTTTTGCTCCCTCCCCTTTGCTCCACACACCAAAGTGTCCAGATCAAGCCCCCTGTTGCACAAGAGCACGTGCTCTCAATGGTAAAGGGCAACTCAGTGACATAGACCCCTGACCACATCATTCAGATGTGCGGTAAACGCACAGGAGTTCACAGTCCAGGAGTCACATTCCAAGCTCCAGCCCACTAAAGACACACAAACCTCCGTTTCTTCCTTAACAAAACAGCAATTCAATCACAGGCCCCAAAGCCAGTAATGCCCGGGGCTCTGAAGCCAGCAGCCCGGACCAAGGGGTCCCATTAGAGTGGCTGAAGCTGAAGTCTGGCAGAAAGGAGAAGAGCAGGAGAGACTTAGTGCAGCCAGAGCAGGAGTGAGAGTCAGGGAATGAGTACAAGGGAAAGAAAGAGCCAAAAGAAGACGCTCAGTTGGCCCAGTCTGGATGAGGAGAGGAAGGACCCTGAGCTCTGGGAAAAGGCTAGTCCTGAGGGCGCTGTGGGGGAGATCCACTTCACAGCTCCCCTCCACCTCCTCTCCTCAGACTGGCTATGTCCTTCCATCCACTCTTTCCCCTCCCCGTACGCCAGCCTATTCTGTCATGCCACCCCCAAATGCCCAGGCGTGCTCTTCCCTGGTCAGCCACACCATCAAAGCTTGGCGACCTCTACGCCATCCCCATCTAAGCACATGGTGGTATGGACAGCCAGGTAGCTGTGCTTCCGATGACAGGTCGTGAGAGAACAATACCTTGAAAATGCAGGGGAGTGGTGCTGAATCCCCAGGTAACAGCATTTTAGGTACCGAATCCTATTAAGGAGGACTATGGCAATGACAATATCAGGTTGGCGGGAAAATTATAAGATATTTAGAAAAACTTTAGCTTATAAAGCTCTATATAAATGTCAAGAATTTCTGAGAACATCGAGAGGGAAGTTGTTTTAAAAATTGAAGCGGATATCATTCTCAATGGGGAAAAGCTGGAAGCCTTTCCCTTAAGATCAGGAACACAACAAGGATGCCCACTCTCGCCACTATTATTCAACATAGTACTAGAAGTCCTGGCAACAGCAATCAGACAACAAAAAGGGATAAAAGGTATCCAAATCGGCAAAGAAGAAGTCAAACTGTCTCTCTTCCCAGATGACATGATACTCTATATGGAAAACCCAAAAGACTCCACCCCCAAATTACTAGAACTTATAGAGCAATTCAGTAATGTGGCAGGATACAAAATCAATGCTCAGAAATCAGTTGCATTTCTATACACGAATAATGAGACCGAAGAAAGAGAAATTAGGGAATCCATCCCATTTACAATAGCACCAAAAACCATACGTTACCTTGGAATTAACCAGAGACGTAAAGGACCTATATTCTAGAAACTATAAATCACTCTTGAAAGACATTGAAGAAGACACAAAAAGATGGAAAAATATTCCATACTCGTGGATTGGAAGAATAAACATAGTTAAAATATCTATGCAACCCAGAGCAATCTACACTTTCAGCCGCATCCCGATCAAAATACCAATGACATTTTTCAAAGAACTGGAACAAAGAGTCCTTAAATTTGTATGGAAACAGAAAAGGCCCCGAATCTCCAAGGAACTGTTGAAAAGGAAAAACAAAGCTGGGGGCATCACAATGCCGGATTTCGAGCTGTACTACAAAGCTGTGATCACAAAGACAGCATGGTACTGGCACAAAAACAGACACATAGACCAATGGAACAGAACAGAGAACCCAGAAATGGACCCTCGGCTCTTTGGGCAACTAATCTTTGATAAAGCAGGAAAAAACATCCGGTGGGAAAAAGACAGTCTCTTCAATAAATGGTGCTGGGAAAATTGGACAGCTACATGCAAAAGAATGAAACTTGACCACTCTCTCACACCATACACAAAAATAAACTCCAAATGGATGAAAGACCTCGATGTGAGACAGGAATCCATCAAAATTCTAGAGGAGAACATAGGCAGCAACCTCTACGACATCGGCCAAAGCAACCTTTTTCATGATACATCCCCAAAGGCAAGAGAAACAAAAGATAAAATGAATTTATGGGACTTCATCAAGATTAAAAGTTTCTGCACAGCCAAGGAAACAGTCAGAAAAACTAAGAGGCAGCCCACGGAATGGGAGAAGATATTTGCAAATGACACTACAGATAAAAGACTGGTATCCAAGATCTACAAAGAACTTCTCAAACTCAATATACGAGAAACAAATAATCAAATCAAAAAATGAGCAGAAGATATGAACAGACACTTTTCCAATGAAGACATACAAATGGCTAACAGACACATGAAAAAATGTTCAAAATCATTAGCCATCAGGGAAATTCAAATAAAAACCACACTGAGATACCACCTTATGCCAGTTAGAATGGCAAAAATGGACAAGGCAAGAAACAACAAATGTTGGAGAGGATGTGGAGAAAGGGGAACCCTCTTACACATTGGTGTGAATGCAAGTTGGTACAGCCACTTTGGAAAACAGTGTGGAGGTCCCTCAAAAAGTTAAAAATAGAGCTACCCTATGATCCAGCAATTGCACTACTGGGTATTTACCCCAAAGATAGAGACGTAATGAAGAGAAGGGCCATATGCACCCCAATGTTCATAGCAACATTGTCCACAATAGCTAAATTGTATGGAAGGAGCCTAGATGCCCTTCAACAGATGACTGGATTAAGAAGATATGGTCTGTACATACAATGGAATATTACTCAGCCATCAGAAAGAACGATTACCCAACATTCACAGCAACATGGACAGGACTAGAGGAGATTATGCTAAGTGAAGTAAGTCAAGCAGAGAAACACAATTATCATATGGTTTCACTCATTTATGGAACATAAGAAATAGCAGGAAGATTGGTAGGAGAAGGAAGGGAAGAATGAATGGGGGGGGTGAACAGAAGGGGGAATGAACCATGAGAGACTATGGACTCTGGGAAACAAACTGAGGGCTTCAGAGGAGACGGGGGTGGGGGATTGGGATAGGCCGGTGATGGGTATTAAGGAGGGCACATACTGCATGGTGCACTGGGTGTTATAGGCAAATAATGAATCATGGAACACTACATCAAAAACTAAGGCTATACTGCATGCTGACTAACATAACATAATAAAAAAATTATTTAAAAAAATAAAATAAAAAACAAATAAAAATTCAAGATTGATAACCTGAAAAAAATCAGAATCTAGTCGCCTTTGTTCTTCACATACCTTTCTGGTGGTGGCAGTTGGGGTTTACAGAGAGGAAACATCCTGAATTTTGAAGTGCAACAGCTAAGCTAGAACTAAAACCAATCTGGTATGTGGCTCATTATTTCCTATGCAGAGCTGATCGAGATAATGGCAATAATACTTCATGTCGTTTTCACGCTCACATATTTCAGTTGATTTCAAAGATTTCATTTGGGGAAATAAAAGTAGTGCATTAAAAAAAAGTCTTAAAAAAAGCAGGGAAAGATGACAGGGAAGAATTTGGAGGGAATCTCTTTTGTGTCTGGATTCAATTTTTACTGTATGCAGATTTT
>NW_024423343.1:54379983-54566425 GCF_017311325.1 Ursus maritimus | reverse complement strand
TGTGGGACTTCGTCGAGATAAAAAGCTGCACAGCCAAAGAAACAGTCAAAAAAACTAAGAGGCAGCCCACGGAATGGGAGAAGATATTTGCAAATGACACTACAGATAAAAGACTGGTATCCAAGATCTACAAAGAACTTCTCAAACTCAATATACGAGAAACAAATAATCAAATCAAAAAATGAGCAGAAGATATGAACAGACACTTTTCCAATGAAGACATACAAATGGCTAACAGACACATGAAAAAATGTTCAAAATCATTAGCCATCAGGGAAATTCAAATAAAAACCACACTGAGATACCACCTTATGCCAGTTAGAATGGCAAAAATGGACAAGGCAAGAAACAACAAATGTTGGAGAGGATGTGGAGAAAGGGGAACCCTCTTACACATTGGTGTGAATGCAAGTTGGTACAGCCACTTTGGAAAACAGTGTGGAGGTCCCTCAAAAAGTTAAAAATAGAGCTACCCTATGATCCAGCAATTGCACTACTGGGTATTTACCCCAAAGATAGAGACGTAATGAAGAGAAGGGCCATATGCACCCCAATGTTCATAGCAACATTGTCCACAATAGCTAAATTGTATGGAAGGAGCCTAGATGCCCTTCAACAGATGACTGGATTAAGAAGATATGGTCTGTACATACAATGGAATATTACTCAGCCATCAGAAAGAACGATTACCCAACATTCACAGCAACATGGACAGGACTAGAGGAGATTATGCTAAGTGAAGTAAGTCAAGCAGAGAAACACAATTATCATATGGTTTCACTCATTTATGGAACATAAGAAATAGCAGGAAGATTGGTAGGAGAAGGAAGGGAAGAATGAATGGGGGGGGTGAACAGAAGGGGGAATGAACCATGAGAGACTATGGACTCTGGGAAACAAACTGAGGGCTTCAGAGGAGACGGGGGTGGGGGATTGGGATAGGCCGGTGATGGGTATTAAGGAGGGCACATACTGCATGGTGCACTGGGTGTTATAGGCAAATAATGAATCATGGAACACTACATCAAAAACTAAGGCTATACTGCATGCTGACTAACATAACATAATAAAAAAATTATTTAAAAAAATAAAATAAAAAACAAATAAAAATTCAAGATTGATAACCTGAAAAAAATCAGAATCTAGTCGCCTTTGTTCTTCACATACCTTTCTGGTGGTGGCAGTTGGGGTTTACAGAGAGGAAACATCCTGAATTTTGAAGTGCAACAGCTAAGCTAGAACTAAAACCAATCTGGTATGTGGCTCATTATTTCCTATGCAGAGCTGATCGAGATAATGGCAATAATACTTCATGTCGTTTTCACGCTCACATATTTCAGTTGATTTCAAAGATTTCATTTGGGGAAATAAAAGTAGTGCATTAAAAAAAAGTCTTAAAAAAAGCAGGGAAAGATGACAGGGAAGAATTTGGAGGGAATCTCTTTTGTGTCTGGATTCAATTTTTACTGTATGCAGATTTTTCATCAGTTCTTGATAAGCAGCACAGTGAAACTGCAGGCAAGGCTGGAGGGTGACGTGGATGGTTGTACATTTCTAGGAAGCTCTAAGGGAAAAGTGTGCAGGCAGGGGTCTTGTCATGAGCTGTGTCTGTTTGTTTCAATGCTGTTTCTCCAAGGGCAGGTTGGGCCAAGGGGGCTGCTTCCTGCCTGATGCCTATCGTTGTGTCACCTGCCCGGAGGGCAGTGCTAGCTGAAAAAGGGACCAATCCATGGGGTGCCTGGGTGGCTCAGTCGGTTAAGTGTCCAACTCTTGATTTCGGCTCAGGTCATGAACTCACGGTCATGAGATCGAGCCCCGCGTCAGGCTCCACACTAGGTGTGGAGTCTGCTTGAGATTCTCTCTCTCCCTCTCCTCTGCCCCTTCCCGCCTGCTCACCCTCATTCTCTCACTCTCTTAAAAAAATAAAAATAAAAAAGAAGGGCTCAGTCTGGAATTAGCCAAGGTCACAGGGAGATACCCCCGTCCCCCACCCAGATGGAAGTAGCCTGAACACGTGTGGAGAAAGGTCGTTTCTATGGCAGCTGTCACTAGGCGCCCTGCCAGGGAGGCTGTCTGGGACTTAGTGGACTGAAGGCAAGAAGGCAGCATCTCTGTCCTGCCCCACGCGCCCACATCAGCAAGCACACCTGGCTTCCCAGAGCAAGGCACCCCCGCATGCCTGCTGACGCAAATGCGGACAGGTGGAATGGCCACTGCTGTTGTTCTCTGGCTGTGGAACCCCAGCAAGTTATTCCCCCCCTTAAAACCTCAGTTCTCTGTTCTGTGAAGTGGGCATGAAATATTTGAACTTTCCTCACGAGACTGTGATGAGGAACAAATGAAATAAGCCAAAGAAAGGGCAAAGTACAATGCCTGGCTCACAGGAAGGGCTCAACAATTTTTAGCTTTTCTTACAAATAACAACTCCGTAGGCAAGGATAAATGAATTCGAGGTGTGGAGAGGAAAGGGAAAGGAGGCTTTTGTTGGGGCGTTACAGAAAAGCGTCAGAAGGCATGTAGGAGAAAAAAGACATGGAAACTGGCACAGTAGGTGCAGGGGACAGGCAGGAGGTCCTAGAATCAGATCGAATTAGAAACAGAATTGGCTTGGCCCCGCTCTCCATCTGATGTTGCAGGATTTTCCATCATCGAGGAGCCCCAGCCAAGGAACAGAAATCCTTTGGGATAAACAGAAGCAAATGGTGAGTATGGGAGAGTCACTCGGAGGCCATTCTAGAAGCTGGCTTGGTGACAATAAATAATGAAACCGTGTGGCAACTTACCTAGTAGTTGTTGCATATGGTGAGAGGCAGGTCATAGCTATCGTGGGACCTGTGGGTATAAAGACAGGGAAAGTGGGGAAATAGGTCCTGAGGGTAAGGACTGGCTATTAGGAAGGAAGCCAAAGTGAGGACAACTCTAGGTTGTCATCACAGGGACATTGCCAAGGCTGTGTGAAGACCCTTAGAGACCAGAGGATCTGCAGTGTCCTGACATGTGCATGAAGGTGTACAAATGCAAATGTGTTGTACTTACAGGAAATCAGTGACACTGAGGAACAGAAGCAATCTCTTCAGAAGGCTGAGTGAATATAAATGGCATCAAACACTGGCATTCAATTTTTTTAAGGTGGCAGAAAAAAATGCATGTTAATTTGCAGGGAAAATAAGAAAAGTAAAAATGAGATGAAAATGAAAATATAAGATTGAATTGACTTAGAGATAATTCCAAAATGCTCTGAAGACAAAGAGGATTGAAAAAACAGCTGGTATGTCAGAACGCGCCAGCAGGAATGTTGGATGGAGCAGAAATGAAACCAGACTATAGAAACATTTCGATGCCAATCCTATTAACTAAACAAATCTGAGATTCGTAAGGCTTTGAGATCAGCAAAAACCTTGCTGTATATGTTTGATTTTACAGTGCTGGATAGGAGAATGATAAGAAAGAGAATTTCTTTAGGCTACAGACAGAAGAGAAACAGGAAGAGATAAGCCAGCAGTACATGAGAACAACCTCCATAAATAAAAACTCTATACATGCATATTATATTTTCATAATATCTTGCAAAAGACTTCTATTTTCTCACCACCCTTTCTCAACTTACTGTCTCCAACCGAGTTCTATCTCGATGACTCCATTAACTCTCTTCTTTCAAACGCCAATTGCCAAGTCCACTTACCCGTGTACATACACTCATTTATTCAATGCATGTTTACTAAACATAATCTACATATAGGACCTGTGCTAGATATTGGGTGATATGAACTCTGCCTTCACCGAGCTTATAATCTGAGGGAAAAGCAGACGTACACAGATGAATACATAGAACAAGACAAGAGATCGGTATTGAGTTCTACAAAGACAGTGCTTTGAGGACATGGCAAATGAGGCAGGAGCTGTGAATCTCCAGTAGGTGGACTGAGGGGGCTTCATGGGAGTTTAGGATTTCAAATAAGGAGAGCAGAAATGTGAAAAAATGTTCTAGGCAGAGGGTGAGTCAAGGTGTTCTCTCAGGGAACAGTAGGAGGTGGGGAGATCAGGAGAGTAGAAGCACCTTCCCGTGGTGGAAGACCCTGTTTGCCACATGATTAGTTCTGCGCATTACAAAGCAATGCCTTCTGCAATGTGGACAAACAGAGAAACCAAGAGTCCAGGGAGAGATGTCGATGGCCTGAACTAAGGCTATGGCAGAAGGAATGGAGAGGTGGCTGGATTTGAGAGACATCGCGGAGGTAAAATGAACAAGACCAAATGCCTTGTTGGGTGCGAGGAGTGAGGGAGAGGTTGGAACCCAGGATTCTTTTCAGAGTTCTCATTCTCTTTAACCTTCTCTCCCACACGACATTGCCTACTACTCCCGGCTTCTTGAAGGTTTCTTCTGATTCTTTTAATGAGGCGGCACTGCCCTGCTTCTCCTTCTGGTCATGAACAGAAACTTAATAAATGACCTTTGGTAAGAAATTCAACTCTTCATTCCAACACTCATCTCTCTAAAAGATTAAGTGATTTATGTGACTTGGGTCAAGTTGGAGTTAAGTGGTAGGTCTGAGACTCTGAGACTTATCTACCAAGCTGAGTTCTATCCCCCAGGGAGAAGAAAAGGGAAAGAGATTTGGTTGCAGGTGTGTACAGATATGAGCCTTGAGAGTTGAAATGTTTCTAAGACTCTTTCGGCTGGGAATAATGCTTCATACCAGCAGGCAAAAATAGTTTACAGTTCATTCCCAAGATAGTGAGTTTTAAGTAGAGATATGATTTGGAATGGCTGACATATAAATCTTCTTCCCAGCCTTCAACATGAAGCACGAGTTTGATCCAACAGACGGCAATGAGTCTTTAAGAGCTGTAATGGCCCATCATGTCAAAGGGTATTTACGGATTTACAGAGTCCTCAGAAAAACGGATCTTGTACAAGCATGATAAAGCCCACTGAATTTTCTGCACAAATAAATGAGTGCTTAGCTAGCTGTGTTTCTTAAATTAAATGACTCAGCCATTGTTCACTTGTAAAATACCCAAGGGTCCTAGTCTACATTTTGGAGTAATGTGCTACAGCATTTCTGTTGGAAGAACAGAGCAGTTTGGGGCTGTAGGAAATAACTAACTTCTATTTTTGTTTTGCACACTGCTAACTTCATAAGAAAAATGCTGCTGAGTGCAGACTTTTATGACAGTCATTCCTCAGGTCATATCTCTAGTGACAAATGGGTGACGAGAGCAAAAGAGTCTCGTATTTAAAAAAGCTGATTTGGGACATAGCTCGATAATCTAGGAGCCAACCATTTTGCTAGACTCTCCGTTGATAAGACTTACAAACCAATGATTTTATAAATGGAAGTCTTGCCTGTAGGACCAGCAAGTTCTCTCATTTCCAGCAAGTCATTGGGGAACTTTTTCACCCTCGTGAGCTCTCCTCTCTGACAAGGAGAAAAATAGCTAGCTACTCTCTGTATGTTCATGAATGCTTGTCATTCAATGTTTGAAACAAAATATTTTTATAAGTAACTTGTGGTAAACAAAGCTTTTTGATAAGTAGCTGGTACTAGAACAGTCGATGCTGCCAGAGGACGTTCAAGTTCCCCAGGTCTCCTGTGTGTGCCAGAAGCCAATGTGCTTTGGGCTCAATGGAAAATCAGAGACCAAATGTTTTCTGATTTGTGTCAGGCAGGTAAATCTGGGCCTACCAGTGACTATTTCTTAAAAAAAAAAAAAAAAAAAAAAGCAGCTTTCCCAGGCTTTACTTTTTGTGAGATCAATATTGAGGAAGGGCTAGATAGAATGTTTTTTTTTTCTTGGTTTTGAGTATTAAAATGGGAACATGTCATATATTGACGGCCTGAGGCAGGCTGCAGCACCATCACCCCGGTGTTAGTCCTCCAGGAAATCTCCTAAATCCCCGAGAGAGAGGCAGAGTTCTCCAGCTTGCTGATGTGAGGACTAGGAGATTGAGAAAAATGGGGCAAGACCAGGAGGGGTTGTACATTCTACCTCTGAGTCGTTGCCTTACTTGTCAAGGGAAAAACTCAATTTTTCTAAAGAATCTGAAGCTGAGTGGCCTCAACTTCTATTTACATGATATAAGTGACTATTCAGAGGACAGGAAAAACCCATATGTAATGGAAGCTTCCCTAAGAATCATATAGAATTCCAAACAGATAATATAAGTGCGTATTTAAAGAAAAGGAGAAGGCTGGTACTTTAGGGGCACCCAGGCAGTAAGATGAAGACAAACAAGTCTTCAAAGGGAAAATGGAATCAATTGAAAAAGTTCCCAATCCTCTCTAGTGATGCTTCAGGAAGACTCCAGATTCAGCTTTAGGGATCAGACAATTTTTCGGGCGTATGAAACCATACACATCTCCTTGATTGTGAAAACACTTAATCTCCAGGCAAGATGGGAAACACGTGTGTGTCTTTCTTTCATCTCTCTCCAGTGCAGCCCACTGGGTGGGGAATGCTCAGAGGGAGTGGTGAAAAGCCTGCCTGGAGTTTTCCAGCCTTTTCCCAGTACTGTCCTCTATTGTGGGACCACCAACTCCTCCTGGATTCGGGGCTCAAGGGATTGACCATAGTGTGCATAGCCCTAAGGGGTTAGGCTGTTGGTTCTGGCCACTAGACTTAATTTAGGTAAATGATGGGCACTAGCAAAGACCACTGAGAGGGAGAAGGGGTATAATTGGAGTTGTGCTCTAGAAAGATCATTCTGCCAGCAGTGTGGAAGAATGAATTTGAGCAGGAAAAGGATGATGGCAGGGAACACAGTCTTAGCTTTTCACTAAGTTCAAGCGAGGGATGATGAAAATTTGGAGGACAGAGGTGATTACACGGCCCACCCCTGACCACAGTTATTGGTATCAAGAGCAACCATGAGACTTAGCAACTTCCACATGACCCCCGACCATGGCACGCCTGCCTCAGTGGCCTCTGTGTCTATGCCTGTCTTTTCCCATGAGATCCTCCACACCGGCCTCAGACATGAGTCCACATGTCATAAGCACGTCTGCTTCTAACAGGTTTTAATGTGCATTCCTTATCATAAAAGACTTGGGGTGAACTTGCGGTTTTGGCACAGGGCCATTTCCTCATCCTGCTCATAACTAACCCCAGCAAGATCTCCTTTACCTCTGTCACATTTAACTTCTGATAACAGAGACAGGCAGAACAGGGATACGTGCATGGTGACAGCCTGGCAAATAGCCGTTCTCTTCCAGGATGAGTAAGGTCAGGAGAGGACTTGACAGCTAAGACCAGCATCAGCATCATCAGAAATAACAATAATAATGACAAGTAATAAAAAAATTATTATTACAGCTTTGTACTTGTACTGAGCATCTGCTGTGTACTAGACTTTGGGCTGTGTTTATATATATTTTGTCATTTAATTTTCATAACAACCCCATCAAGTGGGTACCATTAGTCTTTCTATGAAACAAAAGGAAAACCAAGGCTTAAATAGGGTTTAAGAAACCTTAAATACATGTTAAACTTATATAGTGTTATATGTTAATTATATCTCGGTAATGCTGGGGGGGAAACCATACAATCTACAACATCCACGCACAAAAAAGAAACTTTCTTAAAGTTACACAGGTAGTAAGTGGCAGAGCAGAGTTTTAAATACAGGTCTGTCTTATTCCTGAGCCCCTTCTTATTGAGTAACCCCGTGCCACAAAGAACACTGGGCACCTCATCATTTCCTGCACATCTGCTAATCTATTCCTGGGGCAACCCCCTAGTATGAAGTCAAATTAAACCAAACTGCAGGCATTTCTTCCAATCTAATTCAATTTAGAAAGAAGAGTCTGTCCCAAGTCATGGGGACCCTTTTAGATTTAACCCAGCACCTGAGTTCTAGGTCTTGGCAAAGGGGATTTATTAAAGTATCCAAACCAGATGAGCCCTCAGACCTACTACAGCACAGGCCCAATTCAGGTCCTGTGAGAAAGGAACAGAATGTATCCAGCACCCACCATGACCCTCCTTCCAGAGTTGGTGACTAGACTCATTCCAGTCATCTTGCAGGGACTTCCTGGCATAGAAAGTTTACTGTTTCCAATTCATGAAATGTATGAGCCAACGGACAGTCTTGGCTCAGTGAGGTTTTGTGCCTTGATGCTAGTTATACGTGAACTCCAAGAGCACCGGGCAGCCATATCTGCCAAAGGAAGTGGGTCTATCAGCCAGGGCTCCAAGATCAAGGCTTCACCGGCCAAAGTGCATTGTCAGCTGAAAAAAAAATCACACTACTGCTCGTCATCAGTTAAGGGCATGTTACAAAGAACCTCTAAAAAGTCTGATGGCATAGAGAAAGTAAACAAAAGATTAATATCCAACATTTATATGCAAGCAATACATCATTAATGATCATTATAGAGAGCTTGCTTAGTTCAAATGAGGTTCCAGAAGACTGGAAGCGTTCCACTGTAACACCATATTTATAATAGCCACCCTGGGGAACAGCAGGCCCATCAACTTGACATAGCTAATATGCAAGGTAATGGAAATAAGTAGAGGTGAAACGGAGCCACACGGACACTGAATTATCTTGGGAGCCAAACTCCATGCAAATAATTAGAGATTGCCTGTTTATTAGCAGAGTGGAGAGGACATTCTTCAGACACCTCAGGTCACATTTTAACTTACCATTCGACACTGGCACATCATGTTGCCCTGCTACTTAAAATCACAGCAACTGGTGAATTGAGGGAGGACAAAGCACTTCTGCTGAAAGCTGAGAAGTCTGTGCACAGGGTTAGGGAAGCGACATGATGCTGCAGAAGAAGGGGGTCTGGATTTGAATCCCTGTCCCCAGAGACTCACTGTGCACCATTTTTCAGGTCACTTAACCTTCCCTTTTATTAGTTTCCTCAACTCTGAAATGTGAATAATATTGCCAAACCAAACGTCTTATACTTGGTGTAAAGCAAAATATTGGCACCTGTTTCAAAGTGCCTGGTAGTGTATGACAGGAGAGGGAAATGCAAATGCTCAATGAGCCAAGTGGCCTGCCTGGAGCCCAGGAGGACACAGTGGGGATTTTGCAAACAGGCCGGACATGCCCTCTAAAAGGGCCCTTCTGCTCCAGCCCGTGCTGTCTTGAGGAAATACATGCTTTGCATCCTGGGTCCTCTCATTGTAAAGCAAAATTGGAAAGAGCTTTTTGTTTTTTGGATGTGTGCAAACTCTCTCAACTGTAGAACGCAGCAAGTAAAAAGTTTCTACAACTCTGTTCATGACTGCATCCTGTTCACGGCCTATTAGCTTGCAACCTCTCCCTAATGGGTCACATGCTATAAGAGCAACTAGGAATTTTATTAGTTGATAATAATGATTGCTAACATTTATAGAATACTTACTATGTACCAGGTACTTCTAAAAGTTCTATGAAGTAGTCCCAAGAAACCCATGAGACAGGTAATTTCATAATCCCAATCTGACACATGTGGAAACTGGGTGAGATTATCACTGGCTAGAGTTAACTGGATTTTACGGAAGCCTTATTTTTTTTTTTAATTCAGCAGAGGGTGTGATGTAGGAACCCCTTCCCGCCCTCAGCTTTCAACTTAACTTAACAAAACCCTTCCCCAGTGACCGTTCCAGGGAAATATTTTCTCAAAGCACGGTTAACTGTAGATATTGCCCATAAAGAAGTACAGAGAATTTGTCCCTATTTCATCTCACACATTTATTTTTCTTTGGATTATCCTAACCCATGGAGTTAGTAAACCAAATAAAACTAACAAATCATTTTTACTTAGCTGGGAAAAGCAGGGAGCGGCCAGGGAAGGCAATTTCTTAGCCTGACTCAGCTATCCGAGCTTGACATGAAGTGGAAAAGGTGAGCTGCACGATGTCCGTCCTGTGCCGACTTCAAATACAGGGTTACTGAGTTGAGAGGTGGTGCCATGTTTCACCTTCTTATTAGTGTAAATGAAAGACTCTACCAGAGGTCTTCTGTCCTGGAAAGTCCTATCTAGAGGTGGTCTTTAAATTCAAGAAAGGTATTTCCAAAAAGATCTAGGAATGAAGAGAGAGGCCACCTAATGGACAGAAGGCCTCCATTTCTACATGAGGGATCACAACCAGGTGACTATCTAAATGGTTACTGTCCCTGTCTCCTCCCTCGGTCAACCTCTGTCAATGCCTCTGTTATCCGCGAGACCACCGGACAGAAAACAAAAAACATTTGAGACAAAGTGTTATTCCCTGTGGGACAATTAGCAGAAAGTGACCACTTGTGATTATTGGAAAAGAGCTAACAATAAAAGAAATGTCTGGGGCGCCTGGGTGGCACAGCGGTTAAGCGTCTGCCTCCAGCTCAGGGCGTGATCCCGGCGTTCCGGGATCGAGCCCCACATCAGGCTCCTCCACTATGAGCCTGCTTCTTCCTCTCCCACTGCTTGTGTTCCCTCCCTCGCTGGCTGTCTCTATCTCTGTCAGATAAATAAATAAAATCTTTAAAAAATAAATAAATAAATAAAAATAAAAAAATAAAAAATAAAAAAATAAAAGAAATGTCTGATAACCTAAAATCCTGAAGCATGCAGGACCTATTTGTTTCACAGTCTGAGCTTCTGTTCCTACCCCTGGGGGGACCGCCATTTCCCACACTTGTGTTTTCTAGGCCCGGCCATTTCCAGCATTCCCCAGCAGCATGGAGACGGAGGGCTCCCAGGCGATAGAAGACAGTTAAAAATATCAGAAGGAGCTGGCAACTGGAGGTCATAGTGATGGGAAATAAGAAATGGAATCTTACCAAGGGTCAGTGTGTGGCACCTGGATGATTCCGGTACACACGAGTGACGTACTTGGGCAGAGGAGAAAACAAAGTGGCAGCCCAGACCCAGAGGAGCCTCTGTTCATCTCCTCCCTGTCCGTGGGGCTTGGGGCCTGCGTCCCTTCTCTTCCCGTTAGGGTATGAGTGCTTCCCCAAGGAACCGGGGAATTCGAACAGGATGTGTGTAACCCCCGGGGGAATCTGAAACAAAAGCAAAACAAGAAAAGAGACTTCCCTTCATGTGCCCTTCACCAAAAGGGCATTCATTCTGAGAAGCAGAGACTGCTCTTAAAATGGCGCTTCCTTGGCGTGTGAGAGGGAACCAGACAGTAAATTCTCAGAAGCAACGACAAAAGAAGAGTCTTGGGATTAGGACGACTTGTAGGTAGCTGTGATATTAATCATAAAAAAGGAAATGATAACCATTAGAAAATCCCCAAGAATAGGTTATGCTGGGACAGAGGGGAGAATGGTACTAATTTTTTTAAAAGGAGCAACATGCCTCCCATCAGCATCCCTCAAAAGAACAACCTGTGGGTCTTAAGCCCTTTACAACACATTCAATTGTGTAAGTATTTACAGAGCTTTGGTATGTGCCTGGCACTAATGCTAGGTGTTTTTTTGAGTGGCCATTAAGAGAAAGCATTCTTCAGCAGACTCAGACCTATAACACACTGATGGCTGCCAGATGAAAGGGGCTGAGAGAATGGGCGGAATGGGTGAAAGGGGATGGGAGCTACAGGATTCCAGTTATGGAATACCTAAGTCCCGGGGATGAAAGGCATGGCACAGGGAATACAGCCAATGACATTTTAACAGGGTTGTATGGTGACAGATGGTGTGACACTTGTGGTGAGCACGGCATAACGTACAGAGAGTTTGAACCATTACGTTGTTACACCTGAAACTAATGGAGCAGTGTGTGTCAACTATACACAAATTTAAAAAATGTTTTTAAAGAAAAGTCTTTTTTCAGTAAGCAAAGGCATCACATTGGGACTGGAGCCACTAGAGTCAGGACTGGTTTTCATGATGCTCAAGCTTAATGAGGGATTTAGGTCCTGGTCCTGGTCCTTGATCCAAGATGGGAAAATTGTCTTGTGCACATTCCAGAAGTGGGCATTCCAGAAAGTAAGGGCTTTGAAGTTATCCCCAGTCCCAGAGAAGTCACAGGCCGCTCAGACAACTTGCAGCCCATTGCGGGCCCCAACCTAAAGCTCCGCGAAGCACTAGGCCCAATGAAACTGGGAACTGCTTTGCAAGTGTCAAGTTTCAGGCAACTTCCAGTGGATATGGAATGAGGAGTAGAGGCAGGCCCAGAGCAAAATGAGCTGAAGCAAGGTTCTTTGATGGGCTGAGGAACTGACACATGGAAAATGTAATGCATTATTGACAAACACGTATGCTGGCTGCAAAAATAATTAACACAAGCAGAAAAGAAATAGGAATGAAATGGAGCAGAAAGACTTTGAAAGATTGTGAAGTGGCCGCTGAAATTGCCAAGCTAATGTCAGAGAGATGATTAAAATTTTCCAATAGAACAGGTGAATAGGTAGTTAGGAGAGTGTGATGTAAACCAAGAGAGAGTGGATCATTATATGAATCTGCACTGAGGTGCTAATCAGCATTTTATGTGCAACTTTGCAGTGCACATTTTAGCAGATGGAGGAAGCTCTTAAAAGCTGATAGCTAAAGCGAGTCTGAGTGCCTTTCTACTCCATAATAACCGTCCCTGGGATGGGTACTTGCTCCAAGTGAGCACTGCAGGACCAGTTCTCAGAATAGAATTCCAGACATACCACGATGCTTACAAAGTAAAGTCTCTGCAAAACTCTAGGGTGAAGGGAGAGGAAGGGGGGAACAAACAGGTTTCTGTCTTCCTAAGCAGAGGTGCCTGGGTGAACAGGCTCTACACAGATAAGCTGGAGGCTCAGTCGTCAGAATCAAAGTCTCAAAGTAAAGATCAAGCAGCCACCAGGAGAGATTCTTCCGCACGCCCCACCGTATGCATGCACGCGGGCACGCACACACGTTCTTGTAGACACTGTATTGCTGCAATAACAGAAACAATTAGATGGCGGATGCTGGTTATGTTAAAAGGGAATAATTCTTCATGATCAGAATGATTTTTTTGCTCATTCAACAGAAAAAGACTCTTATTTTTTATTTGTTGGCAAAGCCAAATTAGAAAAAATATATATCTTTACGACCACAGGAGACAAATGAGTGATACCAAATATCACTAAAAATGCTATTAATCTACAGTGATATAAAATTACCATCTCAGCACAAAGAAAGCCTATATAATCTGAATTTCTCTAGCATCATAAAAACGAATGAGAAGCGAAATTGAGAGTAAGTATGCTTTTGAGATGCCGTTAAGAGTTACACGCATTGTTAACAAATGTGGCTAGACAGACTGGTGATTTACCTTGAGAAACAAATTTATAGAGACACAGAAGATTTCCAAATGGGACCAACTCATTGCTCTTCTCGTTGGTTGAGGACACCTTGGGGGATGTTATTCTCCTTTCTTCGATATTTAAGTGTGGCTGATTAGCCACTGACCTTATGGATTATTTTCCCGTCTCACTTGCTCATGTTCTGCACATTTCAGAAGCCAACGTAGGTTGGTATGGGGGAAGGACGTGACAAGGAAGAGCACACAGGTCAGGGGTTTCTTCTTCAGGAACAGAGGAGTCCCACCCTGTGGGCAGGGTGACCACTGGAGAGCACAAAGCACTGTTGCCTCCTTCGCTAGCAGACCTCCCCAAATGTGAACAAGGCCGCGCTCTGTCCGTCTTCCCACGTCTCTTGCTCCGTCTGGGGGAGGGGAATATCAGCCTGATTCCAGGATGTTTCACAAGCCTCTGGAAGAGCTGGAAGAGGGTAATGAATGCCCAGGTCATTATCTGACCAGAAGTCGAGGACAGCGGCATTGGGCTGTTGACTGGGGGGGAGGCTAATGAGGATTTGGAGGAGGACGGGTTGCGTAAGGTAAAAAGATAGAGAAGTGGAACTGGGGGGGTGGGGAATGAGTGCTTCCACTTCTTCCATTTATAACAAAAGGAAAAGAAAAAAAGGAAACTCACTACCATCACCAACTCCATTTGGGGAAATTTAGAAAAGGACATGTGACAGTTTTTCACTAGTCTTAACAGTGATGTGGGAACAGCACCTTAAGGTGGTCAAGTTTCACCAAGATGCTACAGGTAAGCTCAGTTTGCTGCTTGCCACAGGAAAAAGCATGATGGTGATATTTTTTTCCTTTCCGTTGGCTGCCGCCTTCTACACAGCTTTTACCATCTGTGTGTAATAGTAGGTAATACCGTTACTATATGTAATACTAGATACAGGACATCCCTGGGAGAAGAGGAGGCCCTTATTTAGCCCATAATTAGAAGAAGCTTAATCCAGAAATAGAACCGAAATCCCACTCTGATCCATGTTCTTTCTATGAAACCCTACCAGGCACCTAACATCCTTAGTGGCAGGGACACCAGCCTTGAGGACACAGGGAAGCTGGGCGTGGCCTTCTGGGTCCTAGCAGAAGTGAACAGAAGGGACAGATCCCAGTTGGTGGCACCTGAAGCCTCAACTTAGAGGCCTTCTGCAAGAAAACAAATTCAACAAGATGAATGCAAAACCAGGTATGAATGGAAAAATTAATTTGAACGGGTAAAGAAATTGCATCAAATCAGAAATTTTATAACCCTGACGAATACCACAAATTTCCAAAAAATCCAGAAAAAGAACTGAAAAACAGAAAAAAGATTTTTATTAGTTTATTAGAACTGATATAGTTCTGTAATGCTGGTTTCCCTTTATATTCTTTGCCTCTTTCTATAATAACGATTTTGTAATATTTCCTAGAAAAAGGACAGACAAGTAATTCAGTCTTTCCTCCAGCATGATTGATCAAAATGTGTTTGTTATTGATGGTTTTAAAAAGTGACTCTCTGCTTCAGTCTTTTATGGCAATGCCATGTCTGTAAATTCCTCAGCAGTTTTGGGCTTGGGAGATGTTTCTTACCTGAGGCCACAGCTTTTAGAGACTTGATCAAGCCAGGATGTCCCTTTCCCCACTTTCCAGTTCCGAGTCCTCACCTCCCTCTTCCTCATCAGGCCTCACCCGCGATTAGAGGTCGGATGCCAGGTGGCCATAAAGACCAGGTCAGAGTGGTAATGGGCAGGGCCTGGTTCGCTTACTTCTCGTTGAAGGCAAAGCTGCGCCAGGAAGCTCAAGGAAGCATCAACTTCAACCGGAAGTTGTCATTAGGGACCAGGTGGATGGAGAGATTATGCCCAGTGTGCCAGCCCTGCCAGCAGCCCCAGGACAACCACAGGCAAGAGCAGTGATGCCCCCCAGCTGAGGCAACGCTCTTTGTCTCCTGGCCCAGGTGACTGTTTTCTCCTGCAGGCAGCACCTGTGCCTTGGAAAAGACCTGGAATTTTCAGCTTCTCCAGCTATACTGTGACTCCGCCTCTGGTCTGCTCTGGCCACATTATGAAATAGGATGCTCGTTTTCAGGAACTTGCTTTCTCTTTGGAGCATTACCTTGTTCTTGGAATGTAATTACAGTAGAAATTCACAGATAGAGAATTTATAGTAGTAAGTTTTGAAGCTCAAAGTAACTTCTCTAACCTATCAATAAAAAAACATTCAGGTTTTGATCACTCTTGTTAGAGGAAAGACTGAATTATCTTTCTATTCCTCCTATAGTAAATATTACAAAATTGTCATATGAAGAGTCAGTCAAGGAGTATGCAGCCAAAAAGTGTAGGAAAATAAGTATTGTAGCAGTGTGGCCCCCCGAGCAGCTCCGGAACCCAGAGGAGATACCCCCATCACTGAGGTTCCCCCAACCCTATAGAAAATTGATCTTGGCTTTCTGGTAGAACTCATTAAGAAATATTTTCCTTTCAGATAAATGCCTGGGATACATTTAAAGTGCCTCATACTTGGGTGACTGAATTTAGATCAGAAATATTAGGACAAAAATCCTCAAGATTTTAAGGAACATAGCTGTAACTGTATTGGTATTCCATGGAACCAATAGAGAAGATACTGTGAGGGTTGAGAATATCCCCTCAATTAGGCCAAGAAACAGACCCACCCATCACATGTATGTCTACAGTCAACAACGAATTTTGTAACAAATGTTGTTACCTTTCCATTAGTCCTGATTTCCTCACCAATTAGAAAGGGAATGGTACTATGGTTATACTTAGCTCAAAGGATGTGAAAGCACCTACCACAGTGCCCTACATATGTGCTTAATAAATGGTATTTCCTTCCTATGGCTTTACAATACAGGCTCTTGAATTTTACAGACAGTGTTCTATGGTAGCTTTCATCTTTACTAAATGTTCCATTTATGCAACCTGAGTTCCTGCCGGAACCCAAGAGACCCCATTGTTTTTAAGGCCTCACTAATTCCTGACTTTTGCTTTATGTTCTTCACCCAAAGACCAAACCCTGAACTCCTGCTCCCACTGGAGAGGGCCTGTTTTGTGTGACGTTGACACTAACCCACAGAACAAATGAGCTGACAATGTTAGGTCGTTTCTTCCATAGCTTTTGATGTTCGATCTTCCCTGAAAGACTGGCTACACATCTCAGAGGGGGGTATGAGGCATCATGAGACATGCCTGCTACTTTCTCTCTTACTCAGACTTCTCCTGGCTGCACATATTTCTAATTCTAGGAGTGCCTATGAGCATTTAGGGTCAGGCACTGACATAGTCAATGGTCTGTGCAAAGCTGTCCATGTGCGACCAGATCACACGTGCTCAATCATTCTTTGAGTCCTTTCCTTTGAAATGGATGCTTTAACGCTTCAAAGTTTTCTGATATTCAGCAATGAACTTTTCCAGACCTCTTCCTAAACTATATCAATTTTAAGGTATACAGTAGGGTTTTTACCTGGTTTTGAATGCTGAATGTGTCTGGCTCATTTATTTTATTTTGTTGTTGTTGTTATTATTATTATCTGTGTCTGTTCATAAAGGGGCAGGAGACTGGGGAGGAGAAGGCAAGTAAGGTAGAATTCTAGCTCAAAGCAAGATGATGAAAAGTAGTGACCGTCTTTCAGACCCTCAGCCTCACTCTCAATCTGAGACAGTTTTTTCCAAAGGTGGAAAGAGATGGCTTAGAAGTGAATGGGCAGCACTGCTGGGATGTAAAAGTGATTGACATGGGCACAGCCCATATCAGCAGTACCTTTTGAACACAAACGGAGCTTGTGTTCATGTCATGTCATGTCATGTCATGGCTTCCTTCAAATTGCTCTGTGTTTCTACACTTCAAGGAACAAGGCAAATGCTTGTGGAAATTTTAACTTGATCAAATAGGCTTGTGGCATTAGTTTAGCACCTTGAGTTCTTTGGAGTCAAGGCACTGGCTCAGTTTTCCTTGGCAATAAATGCTTTGGTCACAAACTCATACCCAATTCCATTATCTGTGTAACACATACAAATTCCTTTGGTTTGTAGCAAGACCATTTGGTACTGAAGTTACTGAAAAACCACTGATCAATTACTAAGATGTATCCTAATGAGAAATAAAGCCTAGACACGACCCTAGAAGTAAATAGATGGTTAAAAATAACTCGGCAATTGGCAATTGGAGTAAACCTTAGAAATAATTTCATCCAATCCAGTCATTTTACAGATAAGGGAACTGAGGCCCAAGTTGTTCCTGTGATTTGGTGAAAGAAAGCAGCAAACGAGCATTAATGTCCAATGTTCTGATGTCTACTTGAAACTAAGACATGGTAAGATTTGTACACTGCACTGGAATGAACTGGGGGCGGGGACTTGAGGACACCTATACAGGCTAGGTGAAACACTGACTATATTTTAAAAAATATTTTATTATTATGATACTAAAAATAAAATATGGAGCATTCAAGATGGATATTAAATACTAAATTCATATAAAATCTCAAAATAAAATCTTTTCCAAAAATGTTAATAGGAAAGTTGAGCTTGCTTCCATGCACATAACTGTTTTATACCAAGTTTTATGTTTGAAATGGCTACAAGCAAGTCCTGATCAAGTCTTTTTAATGATCTCTTCAAATTCTTGATAGTCACCATTGATGAGAAACTTTGTTCACACAAGTAGGTGATAAAAAATTTAAAGCCATTTTTTACAGCCATTCAAAAATTTACAACAGTTGAAATTATCTTTAAAGAATGTAAGAGTTCTTCTTTTTTATTTTCTTTGACCGACGTAGATGTTGAAATTTCTTGTGATAACGGAAATGAATTTCAAATCCAGTCAAACTTTTCCGTTCCAAGTATTTGAAAAGAAAGTGCTTGAACGTGCAGAATGTGCACACAGTGCTCGAGCCCTTGCCCAGCCACTTGTGTGGACTCCACTGAAAGGGCACACCTGTGCAAATGCACGTAAGTAACCAGGATATGCGAAGAAAGAGGTGCAGGGCTACCTTCTGAGCTATGCCTTGCAGGAGTCCCACCTGGCCTCCCCATCTCCCACTCTCCACCCAAAATTGGACCGCACTTCACACTCCCGTTCCATGGGCCCCTGCAACAGGAGGTCTCGGGCATCTCTGCAGCCCTTTTGCTCACAGTAGGCAGCAGAGTGCTGTGCAGTGAGGTAGACAGCCAAGGGCACCTTCTTGGCAGGGCTCAGTGCATTGCAGAGAAACTCATGGTCTTAGCCATCGGTAGGGAATATGGGGCAGGCCGAACAGAATCCCCCAGGCTGTTCTTGACGAGTCCCGGACTGATGACCAGCTCGGGACCTCAGTTACCCCAGGCCTCAGGCACTGAGGGTTTACTCGTTCACAGTACACCTGTAACCTTTTCCAGCACAGCCAGTGCAAATAACTGTATGTCTGTGTATGTCTGCAAGTGAAAGACTGAGGCTAGACAGGATTGTCTGCCACTCGATCTGTCTTCTCTTCCCTCTCCATTAATAATCTGGCCAACATACTCTCCTTGAGGATGAAAGTATCTCCTCAGTTCTACCAGGGGACCAGCAAATGTGGTAGTTTGACTTCCCTCATCTAATAAATGGTGGTCCTAGAAATTCATACAATTAGTATCTAATTGAAATTTTATTTTGCAAATAAATTCATTATACTAAATCTTATTATACCCACTTTGATATCACAGAGGTCTGACTGCTCTCTTTCCGCAAATGCTCAATGTCAGTGAGAAGAGCACCGCTGACCACTGTAAAAACAAACATCATTATGGACAGAAAAATAAAATCAAGCAGTTTCTTTTACAGTTTTTTGCCCAAACTCCATTCATTATCTGACTGCCTATGCTTCATCCGTTTCCATTCCCTTGGGCTGAGCCGTTTATGTCATAAAGAACCGCAACCTGCACTACAAATGCCCTTCTTCCAGCTTTCTTTATAAAAGAGAAACTTTTTTTTTCTGTGGTCGGGAAGAAGCGCTGAGTGGACAGCCCTGGCGGCTTCTGTTTATACCGTGAGCAACTATGGCACAAATCAGCACCAAGTTTCTCCTGATTTCCGCGTGGAACGATGCTGTCCTTCAGGGACCCACTCTTGGGGTCACGAGGGTGATGTAGTCCCTGTGCCTCAGAGCAGTTCCGGCACGTGCCGCTCTGCACCCAGCGTGGGCTCCGCCTGGGAGCGCCCGCCACCGACGGCTCTAGGCACACCCACTGGGGACCCCAGCATTCTGCTCACTCGCTGTGCCCTGTAATCCCTGTACAAGGCCCATCCCTTGCCTTTTTTCCTTGCTCGGTCAGCAGTTCTTACAACACGGTCATGTTATACGGCTACCTACCCCCGATCTCGGCAGCTGGAAAGAACCATCATCGCATTCTCACTCAAAAGCTGGGATTTGGCTGATCCGGGCTCGCTTCAGCTGGCCTTGATTTCAAGCCACAGACTGGGTCCAGATCAGCTCTACATGTTTTTCTCACCCTCTTTAGACCACCAGATGAGCCTCGGTATTTTCTTCTTGGAGCAGAAGACCTAGTGCGTGAGCATATTTTCCATCTCTGCTGGTCTCGTGTCTGCTAATAGTCCATGGGGCAAGACAAGTCACCCAGCCACGCGCCACATCGGGGGAGTAGGAAAGTACACTCCCCCATGAAGGTACCTCGGAGGGGCAGGCGTTGGAGGTGGGAGTATTTGCTGACCCATCATTGAACTCACCACATACCAAATCCAGATTATAGGACCAATAAACATGCCATCAGGATGGAGTCAAGCCTGAGACAGTCTGCTCTAGGAGGTTTACGTGAAAGAATACATGTCTCATACTGTACAAATATTTCACAACAAAGCACTACCAATTGGCTTCTTGGTCAGCTCCCAGCTGATCCTGTTTGAAACAGTCAGGACTTGCCCAGTGAGGGACCCGGGTTTCCAGAACCAAGGCAGCCTGGTCTTTAAAGAAATCACTCCTTTTTCTCTGACTTGTATTCCATGCTGTTGGAGTTGCCTAGGCTCCAGAACCTTCTGTATACTTTCTTTCTTCCAATCTCACCCCATTTCCAGCTCTCCTGCCATCTGAACAGGCTTCTTTCCATGTCTCAGACTACTTCTGGGGAAGTCTGGGATGGCTTTGCAAACTCAAAAGAAGAAGAAACAGAGATCCTTTGCTAATGCCCTTTTCTTCTTCCAGCCCAAACAACGTGTGTGTGTGTGTGTGTATTTACAGCATGTGTGTGACAGACCACGCTCCTATCGCTGGTGATGCAGCAGAAGTTAAACACGCAGAAATGGCAGCCACACGCATAGCACCTGCCCCTCCCTGCAGGGCAGGAACGTTACAGCACTATCCTGGCCCCCCCCGCCCCCACCTCTATTGTCCTGCGCTGCCTTTGGTCTAGTCCCGTGCAAGTCTCTCCCACAGGGGCGATGACATAGTGGTTAGTCACATGTTTAATCTTTCAGAGTCAATATTTGCAGAAAACACGAGCCCAGCAGGATACGGCCTTGGAGTGGTTGATTAATCCCTTTCTAAAGCTTCCCTTCTTTAAATTTCCTTTTTATTTTCAGCTCATCATTAGTTTTGTAATGGGCTGCATGCCTGTTTGTGTCACTACATCATCTTATTGCCCCAAAGCCTGTCGAGGATTATGGTGAGCCACGATTTGGGATCAAGTCAAAGAGACCTCCTCCTTCGCAGTCTGGTCCGTAATCAGTAAGGATGATAAGAATGACTTAACCCAGTGCCTTTGGGAAACAGGGACCAGCCGCAGGCGCCTGAGGAGAAGCAACGTGGGACCGATAGCATCCCCAACCTAGATAACGGGGCTGTTGTCACCTGTTTAGAAAGCTGAAACACCACCATGAAGTAAATAGTTCCTCGATACCCATTACACATGCCAAGCAAAGGAGGCACATGGACAGATGAAGTGACAAGAAAGAGTCGCACTGTGAATCGGTGGGAGCCCTGAGTGACCTTTAGGAGTCTCTGCTTCTCAGGACATTGAAATCCTCTCTCAAGACTAGACACCACGAATCCTTCACTATGCAAATCCCTTTCAGATGGCTTTCAGATAGGAGCAGTGAAATTGAGAAAATATCAGGAAAGTTGTTCTGTAAGAGGAAGGCGAGCCATTTTCAGTCCCCTGATAACTTTCCATTCCTCCTTTCAAGAAGGTTTAGACAAATTTTCATCACAAATCCTCTGGGCCATTGGTTTTCCATCCCATCTGCTACAACATGAGATAGAGAAGTTTCATTGTTGTGTGTCTGTCTGTATGATTGCTTGTGTAGCCTGTAGACCTCAGAGAAATGTAACACTGATTTACTTCAGATATTAAGACTTGACTCTATTTTATATTTATTTCCAAAAATGTAAAGTCTGAGCGTCTTAGCTTGGAATCATTAAGTGCCAAGAAATTAGTCTACTAAAGTGGCTCATAGAACTTGAAACAATTATAGTTTCTCACAAAGCTGAAAAAAAGAACTTTTTAGTCAAGGCCATTCAGCCAAGCTCATGTGAAATGAAAATTCCATTAAATTTTCTAAAACCTTTTTGCTGGGCAAGAGGTAAAAATAAATTTAGAAACCCATGAAGAAACCTAAAAGTCATTTAGACAGGCTTCTCTGGGCAAAGGCCTTCAGTGGGTCTCTGCACATTACCGAAAGTCAAAACATCTAATGTCCATTTACTCTTGAATCTTCTTTATTCCCCACCCAGAGCTCAGTCGGCCTGTTTCTAATTCCTCTGTGCCAGCATATCTGTTAATGTCCCAAGTGGCTTCCCTTACAGCCGCGTGATCATCTGTGTATTATTAACTAACCGCAAATTAAAGTCATTACTTGGTGCTTAATTTTATGTAACATTTCTTTGTAATGTGTACAAAAGAAATTTGTTTTTACAGGAGTTTGGTAAATAGCATGTGCCATGATTAATTAGAGAATTTAATGGGTCTGTTGATCCGAAATTAAATTCAGTGCAACAATTTTCTTTGAAAATAATTTTTTAAATGACATTTCAAGGTGTGTGAGCTTTTAAAAAAATTAAACATCTTGCACTGATGGTCCTTATGCCCCACTGCAGATCTATTTGTTGGACTTTTCCTGCTAAGGGACTCATTTTTATGTTTCTCAAATCTATAGGTATCTAAAGAACAGCAACATTCAAATAGCTATTTTAAATCATTTTTGGACCAAGGTAGGGTGTAAATGAGCAAACTAACAAGCAAATTCCTAAATACTTGGAGGTTCAGTCACCATTCAGTGTAGTTCACTGCCCTCCAGCTCTTGTGCTCTTCCTCTTCTTTAGACACACCAAATGCATTCCTGCCTCAGTGCCTTTGCACGTGTTCCTTCTGCCTTGACATCTCTCTGCCTGAGTCTTCATGTAGCTCAAATCCTAGGGACAGGGTGCCTGGCTGGCTCAGTCAGTGGAGCGAGCGACTCTTGATCTTGGGGTTGTGAGTCTGAGCCTCACGCTGGGTGGAGAGATTATTTAAAAATAAAACCTTAAAAAAAAAATCTTAGGGACTTCTCTGACCATCCAAGCTGAGGAAGTTCCCTGCCCCAGTCCCTACCACATCACTATAATAAGTCTCTCTCTGACATTATCTGGCTTTTAGTTGTTCACTGCTTTTCCTCTGTCTCCTCCTAAGAAGATAAGATCCTTAAGAGCAAAAGGTTGTCTACCTTAACCTCCCTGTATCTCCAACACCTAGAACAATGCCTGGCACATGAATCAGTGCTTCATACATCTTTATGACATGAACAGATGAATGTCATTGCTCTCATAAACCCCTATAAAGAGCCATGCTCCTGACTGAGAGAGAGCATAATTGGCTGTAAAAGTTTTCTTGAAGAAACAGAAAGAGAAATTCAGTGTTTGTTGGCTAGGCATGAGATGCACTGGAAAGAAATGAATAATTAAAATGTGAACAAATTAAAAGCTGGGAAGGACAGGAATAAAGGTTGTCACTAACTGCTTAGCTTGCACAAGCATCAAGTACCGACCAAGAAGTGAAACTCCGGATTTGTCCGCACCGTCTATCTTTGTAAGCCCAATAAGCAGTTTGCACTGTTCCCATTAAAAAAATTAGTCAGGCCACTGTCTTTGCTCATAATAAACAAAAAGACCTGACGTTTCTTTCAATTTTCTTATATTTAAAGCACGATTCTGAAGGTTGAGACAATGTTTCGCAGTACGGGGATACGAGGAAGAAGAGGCTGCAGGAATGTAACAGAGTCCTGGCCCAGAATAAAAACTAAGAGATATAAATTTCCATGCTCAGAGTCACACTATATTCATGTTTTACACTTAAAATACACTGAAGTCTCTTTCCCAAGACTCCTGTGCCTTTTAAAGCTCTTCTACAACTCAACATGCAGTCTGTATCAAAATAATAATAATAATAATAATAATAATAATACTGGCCTAGCAGTATGAATAAGATTTTATTTCCCAATTATGAGTGGGGTCTGGAAAATGTTTATTTTCTGATTATCTGAATGTGCTTAGAGTGAATGGAAATCTAGGTGGCTCAGTGTGCAATGAGTTAGAATTTTCTTATGTTCAAATCCCATCTCTGCCATTTACTAACTGTAAACTTTGGCAAGATATTTAATTTCTCTGAGTCTCAGTTTTCTCATCTGCAAAATGGGCCTGATATAACTCATGTGTATTACATGTAAAACATTTGTTTTCATGTAATCATATGTGTCAGTCATTTTACTTATTACTTTTAAGTTTTCAGTTATAATTTAGCTTTATCCCCCTGCTAGGTTGTAGAGTAATTCACCCAGATTTACTATTGATTCAGTAATCATATTGTGGTTGTTTTGGTATTGGGGGTGTTCTGAAACTATTGTGTTTGAAGTCTGAGAGAAAGCAAAAATGTTTATATATTGGTGTCATTGAGAACTGGGACTTTCAGCTTGGGTGAGAGCAGACACAAATGTAAGATCAATCAGATTAAGTGAAAATTCTCTAGTTCTGCAAATAAATCTGAGGTAGCAATTCTGATTCATAATGTGTTTTATGTTTAAAAAGGACTCATTTTCTAGTTCTGCCCACTAGAAAGGCCTCTAAATGATGGCTAACCCAATGGCAGTGAGCACCCCGGAACCTTAATTGTGTCTCTAAATACTATTCCCCACCAAAGGAACCAAGCCGCTTGGAAAGATGGCTGATTCCAGGACTAACGAACTTCCAGGAAGTTCATTAAGTGAGTCTGGAATATGCTGTCACACGAGAAAGCAAGGAAGCTATGAAAAACTACTGGGGTTCTGCCCAAAGGATTTGAGTACCAGCTTAGAGAGGATCCAGCCGGTCAAAGAGTGGAGCGTCAGTAGGCTGATAAATACAATGGGTTGAAACATAACAAGTATATTCAAATTCGTAAGTTCAGTATGATAGCAAAAAATTAGACTCCCCTTTACAGGATGCTAGGGAACAAATTCATAGTGCTAAAACCAAAACAAAACTAACAAAAATACCTGGTCTCAGAGTAACCAGAGAGTCAAGGGGAATTTTCTCTTTATAGAAGTTTTCCAGCTAACAAATGAATAAAGACTAATAGAATCAGGATATCACCATTTTGTGACCTCCTAATGAATTAGTGGATCTGAGCAATGACCACCAATGGCTGCTCAGATCACCAAAGAGAGACAATCAGACATTATGTACCTCCTAATAGAAGTACAAAACACTGTATAAGAAATATCCTCGACAAAATAATTGAACCTGAATCTTATCAAGCCTCTAGATCTAACTGCCAATTTAGAGCTTACGATGACAGAGTAATACAATAAATAGGGACATAGTCAGCAAAATCCAAACTGTTGGAAACTCCAAGACAAACAGTCAGTTTCTTCAACAATAACAACAATAAAAATTGCAAGGGGGGAAAAAGGAGAGAGAGAGATGATAGGGAGATATATATTTTTTGACATAAAAATGTATTTATTTGATCATATTTTAATATGATCATACCCAAGGCAGGCTAGATTCACATCCATTTTTAAAAATAAGATCCCTGTAAACAGACTGAAATTCAGAGCTACTAGTTTTCTTCAGAAACTTCCGAAGATGGAACATTAGCAGCCTAGAAGCCTTTTCCCTCCCCTCTAGGCTCTCCCGTACTTGGGATGGGGGGTAAGAGGTTGGTGAAAATTGACACTAAATAAATAGCATATGGTTGAGCTTGCCCAACTTTCTACCCCCCCCCTTAAGCACCGGGGTGACTTGGCTTATTCTCGAACTAAAGTCATAGAGTAAGCAAGTAGGCTAATCAAACAGAGAACAGAGGGAAGTTTCCATTGAAGATAATTTCCAAAGGTAGGAATGGATGAACTCAGAGCTTAATTGCTCAGTCCTTTCTTTTGCTACCCAGAGTGAGGTGTACTATCAGTGGTGCTCAGATCCTTGGTTCATTGAGACATTGGTGTAATGCTCTCAGTTCCTTTGATTAAAATGTGTTGGAAAAGCCATCTCTGGGTAGGGAAGAGAAGTTAGTTTATTACAATGATGGTACTATACAAGGAAAATCAAAACAGCAAATACCAGGCAGTGTCCTTTTCCTCTTGAACTTCAATGATCACCTTCACAGTCTAAGCAAACTCAATTGGGAGAGCAGATGGTGAGGTCAGAAAAATGAGGAAAACTTTATCCAGATCTGTGGACGACCCTAATCTTCTTGGATTACCAGCATCCTTACCTTTGTAGTCAAGATAGTTATGGTGGATTGAAGGGTTAAGACTCCATTTTTTGACCAGTGCAGTAAAATGGCATACATAGCTGATCCTTTTGAGGTATACCATAGACACTGTGTTCTTTTCCCTTTGCATCCTCCATGGTTTAGGTGCAGAGAAATCCTCCCCATTGATGCTCAACCACTTCCCAGCAGCAAGAAGCCTTTCTTAGAAGGTGGAAACAATTGGTCCATCTTTAGTTGGTTCAACATTGAGAAGATAGTTGCCTCCCAAAACTACTGTCTAAACCATTTCTGAAATTTTTTCAGATTCACCTGCAATGTCAGGCAAGGCCCTGTCACAATGATAATCCCAGGATGCCTTGCAGATGGTGGTGCATATCTTTCACTTGTGATCTAGTGACCTCCCTGGCTTGAATTTGTCTTGACAGTTGTAGTATCATCCATGGTAACAGGAATATTTTCAACCCCGTAGGTCATTTCCCTTCGTCCTTGACGGAGCTATCACTGAAGCACCAAGAAAGAATATTTGTAGAGTTCCAATAAGTATCAGGACATTCTCATTCTCCATCAGATCAGCAGGTCAGGCCCCTGTTAACAAGGTCAAATAGCTCTGGCATTGTTTTCACACTGACAAAATGCTGTGTTTTGAAGCCATTTTTCTTATCGAGTAGATACTGCATGGAGCCATTCTAAGAGTAAGTGAAAGACTCTATAGCATACATTCCTCTTCCGGACTGCTGTTCCCAACTCATCAACTCAGTAGAACACGATGGGGATGGGGTCCCAGGTCCTCAGAGTTCTGGCTCCAAGACTAGGACTTGTTCAATTGGTGAAGGCTTTGTGATACTTTGTGGTCTTGACTACGTACTGGCTCCATGGCCTGGACGAGTTCAGCCCACTTGTGGGGGTAGAAGAGTTACAAGGGGAACTGTGGCCCCAAGTTGGAGTAGCTACAGCCAGCCTGGTAGTTGTCATGCCTGACCCTCTAGTCCTGGGGCGGCTCCTCGCCCATCCAGTGCATGCATACCACTCACCACCCCAGGCCAGCTTTGAGAACATGCCCCTGGGGCACTAACCTCCCCAAAACTGCCTTGCGCAACCGATCCAGAGTAAAGACTCGGCCACTTCAGGCTGTAGTGTTTCCCGGCCCACACGGAACCCCCGGACCCCCCTGGCCTCAACACCTGTCATTTAAGAGAGACTTTTAATTCATCAATCCTAATGAGTGAACCTCGTATGGAACCTGACCCAAGAGAAGCAAATGCTTTGTTATGTTCTGTTTTGTTCAAAGGGAAACAGGATCAGTATGGTGTTCCTAGTAGGAAATCTGGAAGAATGGAGAGCCTTGGGGTAGAGAGGTTGGGAAGAGCAGGAGTGCAGGCCAAGGAGGCAAATGTGGGACCTCCTCGCTGCCATATTCATCTCAACCTCATTTAGCTCTCGTCTCTAATTAGCCCCTCAGCAAAATGTTTTGGTTTAAGTAGAATCTTAGAATACGGATCCAGAAAAAGACCAGCTCTATTAAACCATGCCCTCCACTTCAACTAGAAATAAAACAGGAGAAAAAGGAGACATATCTCCAAATTCAATTCTATCTTCAGTTATGCTTTATAGAGAACTTATGTCATTCACAAAAGAGATGTAGTTTCCCCAGGGGAGACAGCAGGTGTACATTTTCTCTCAAGGTTATTTAATTGCTGTCAGGAAGACATATGATTAACAAAACCAAATGCTAGAAATATGAAGTATAGACAATTTTAAAGTTGTTTATATAGTTGATTACAGTATATCATACAATGTGTTTATATGCCATAAACCTGCCTATCACAAACTGTTTCCACACCTGTGCATCTGCATTAAACAGCCCACCGCTTAGCTGCGCATAAATCCCCTGCTGAGACAATGGCCAGCACCCAGCAGAACCCAGCTTCCCCTAACGGCCTCTCAGTCACCTTCTCCACACCAGCTTCGCACCGGTGAAGCTGAGGCCTAAGGCTTACTGACCTGTAGCGTCCTCTGCTGCGGTGAGAGCCCTCGGAGCTCCATGAAAGGAGACCAGCCTGAAAATGACAGGCCTTTGGGGGTTCCTCACTGTCCTTTATGACATTGCTATTCAAAACAGGGCCTGCTGTTGTAATCTTGGTTACTGTTCAGAGATGAGACAAGCACAGAATCGAGAGAAAGCATTTAAAATGCTGAGAGCCATTTGGCAGGATGAGTTTATGTCTGTTGAATCTAATAAAAAATGGGACTTGAATTTTGTGTGTATTGGTTTTTTATTCCATTTTAAGTTATTTTTATTGCCCCTTCCAAAATATCAGCCTGTGACAGATTGGAAATAAAAAAAAAACAAAAAACTTGTCTTTCACTATACATAATTTGAAAAGCACTGCCTTAGAGAGATGGCCCCCACACATGCCACATCCCAAAGCTTCCCCTTGACACTCTGATAGTTCCCAAGAGGCAGCCAATGGCAAAATGTGGACCTAGAAAGATCGTCTTCCCAAAGAGTCAAAGGGTCACTCGTAGGTGAGAAGCAAACATGTAATCTGCACAGGTGTTAAGTCCACACCGGGGGTTAGTAGATCTCATGAAACCAGCCCAGCTGACCCCTGGTCACAGTACAACCCTTAGTCTTTCCAACAGTAACGGCGTCGTAATGGTGGTCGTAGAAACAGCAGCCGTCAGGACTTACATGGGACTTACTGTGGTGCAGCTACTGTCCTACGTGTACTTGATGACAAGTGGTTCCTCTCTGTGCAGTGACACATAGCACGTGTACACTGGGAACCGTGGCATCACACCGTTTACAGTGATTCCTTATATGGCCCTGAGAATTTGCTAATGACTGACCCCTCGTTCAGGTATTTCAAGACATCATGCCAAATTATACTAGAGACACTTATTGAAGAATAGAAAAATAACCCCCAGGAAATAAGAGTTTCGTGTTCAGATACTGGTCATAGAGCTCAGCTGGAAAAAAAAATTTTAACACAGAAACAGCATTCAATCTTGGAAAATATGGGGATAGTTTGAACTACGGTTTTATTTTGTTGTTGTTGCACTTGGATATTCTCGGGCAGGAAACAGATTCACAAAGGCAAGGACAACAACACAACAAAACTTGCTTCACAGTACAGAAAGGTTATCTAGTACTAAGTCTTTCATTTACTAGTTTTCTAGTTTTCTAGTTTCAGATAGGTTGTAGACTGAGGCACAGTTCAGATATTTCTGTACTCCTTGCCCCGTATCGAGGTTTAATAAATGTTCCAATTTTACAAAGTCTGTATTTTACAAACAGAATCTATTTGCCCTTGAAGAATGAGCCTTCTTAGACTTGGTGTCAGGGCAGATGTATTCTGCCCTCTCCTGTGGTCTCTGCCACATCCAAAGCTACCTCACTGCTGTCGGCAGCCAAATTCCCTACTTGGCTTTGGAGTGGTCAAAATAACTTAATCACACACGGATTTTCTGTACATCCTTGTAGGGAAGGATCAACGAGTTCACCCTAAGGAAATCTAAGTAGGGGAAACATAAGCTTCTCCCTCATGTTTCCATGGCCTTTGTCTTTCCTTGGGTTCTGGGAACAATGCGAGGCTCCATTTTGTGGGGTTAATGGATGTTCCCAAACCACATGAGCAGGCATGGAGATCTTTCCTCCCAACTGACTAAAATCTCTTCTTCTTGCCACCAGTTTAAAGCCTAAATGGTAATGCTAAAGCCCAATCAATTAATATTCATTGGAAGCCCATAACATTCCAGAGCCATGATTCCTGCCCCTAATTAACCATGGATCTCAAGACACTCTTCTCCACATTAACTCTTTGTGCCCTTCAAGATGAGGTCATGGGTGTAGGCATCCTCCTGAAAGTAGAGAAGAGAAAGAGTGAGCCTTGAAGGCAACTCGGTGAAAGACACAAGGTGAATTAGTGAAAAGACAAGAAGAAAAGGGTATCTGTTACGTAGTGGGGATGTTTCCAGGAGTGGATGTCCCCACTTGTGTCTTTGTGTTATTTCTTATGTCTCTGTAGTAACAAGAAGTAGGGTGGTTCCTAATAAAATGCCTTCAAAAAATTGTTGGGGTGCCTGGTTGGTTCAGGTGGTGAACAAGTGACTCTTAATCGTGGGCCATGAGTTCAAGTCCTGCATTGGGTGTAAAGATTACTTAAAAAAATAAAGCATTTAAAAAAACTGCCATTTTACCTTCCCAACAAATAATGAGAAAGATATTAATATGTCCACTTTATAGATAAGGACACCAAAACTCAGGAAGAATAAGTCTTTGTCCCCATGGTCATACATATTGGAGCAGAGCCAGGACCTTAACTGAAGTTCTTTGCCTTTAAGCTAAGTGGTCTTTTACCATCACAGCTACCTTTATGGTCTTTTCCTGGATTTAACATATCCCAAACTGAATTCCCAATTATTCCTCCAAATCTTTCTTCTATCAATGTCTGTATAAGTCTGGGAGTCATCTTTTGACACCTTATTCTCTCTTACTTTCCCAAATCCAACCTATCACCAAATTATGGCAATTTCACATCCAAACACTCCTCTTGCTACTTCTAGCTCCACCACGTGGTTCAAGCACTCCGGTCACTCACTTATTTGTTAAATGCATGTCAAAGTAGAATGTGTCCCATTAAGAATGTTATCAGGAAGACAGAGTAGTTGGGACATGAGCTAGATTTCCTTTTAAAAATGAGATTTTGAGGGGGGCTTGGGTGACTCAGTTGGTTAAGCATCTGACTCTTGATTTTGGCTCAGGTTGTGGTCTCAGGGTCATGGGATCGAGCCCCGAGCTGGGCTCTGTGCTCAGTGGGGAGCCTGCTTTTCTCCCTCTCCCTCTACCCCTCCCTCCCACTCAAGCACAATAAATAAATAGATAGATAGATAGATAGATAGATAGATAGATAGATAGATAAATATTTTTAAAAAGAGGTTTCTTCAAAAGAAAATAAGGAAGTATTTCCTTGGTTACATTAAGTCACATAATTACAGAAACTAATGACCGACAAGGTTCTTAAAATTCATTTGAAAAGACTTTTCTATATGGACAAAATTATACATGGATTTTGAAATTTGAAACTGAAATAATACTAATAAATTTGTGCCCCTCAAAAAAAAAAAAAGAAGGAAAAATTACGTTTGTGGGTCATCACATTTGCTGGGATATATTGGGAAGTATTAGTTGTAGTCATGGTCATATCTTTTTTTTAAATATTTTATTTATTTATTTTTAGAGAGAGAGAAAGCATGCATGAGCAGGGGTGGGAAGGAACAGAGGGGGCAGGGCAAAGGGGGAGAGAATCTGAAGCCAACTCCACGCTAAGCACCGAGCGGAGCCACAGATGGAGGCAGGGCTGGATCTCACCACCGGGAGATCACGACGGGAGCTAAAACCAAGAGTTAGATGCTTAACACACTGAGCCACCCAGGCACCCCTGTCATGGACATATCTTAAGTTTGTATTTTAACTTTTCTAAATGCAACTGCAATCCTTTCAGGAACAAATCAGAGTTTCAATTAAATGCATTATGATTTAATAACAAAAGAAACTAATGCTTTAGATGATCTAGTTTTTCTTTCACAATCAGACTCTGAGAGCTGGGCAAACAAACGTTCTTATAATTTTACAGATTGAAAAAACGAAGGTACACAGAAGCAAAGTGACTTGCCCAGGGTCACACGACAAGACTAGGATCTGGAATACCCACATCCATTTAGGTGTTCCTTTCCCGTAGGCTCTGCTAGCCTTTCTGATGCAGTCTGTCCTCATATTTTAATGCTAAGATGACCCAAAGAATAAAAGTAATCTAGGAAATTCAGAGATTCAGCAGAAGTCTGTGGCACATACACTGTGGCCCAGATACCACAGTTCTTCTGTTGTTATTGTTCTAGACACAGTGTGTGTGCTCCAGAAAATCAAAAGCAAAGACCTCTGTCAGAAATTTTCTTAGAGGACAAGAGTATTAAAAATAACTATAGCTACAATGATTTGGTAGTGAACACACAATATAAAAAGAGGTAAACTGTGACATCAGAAATGTAAAAGGGCAGAGTTTTTGTATGCAATCCAAGTTAGGTTGTTAATGTAAAATAGACTGTTATATCTACAGAACGTTTTATGTAAGCCGCATGATAATCACCACACAAAAACCTCCAGTACATTCACAAAAGATGAAGAGAAGGGAATCAAAGCAGTCCACTATGCAAAATCATCAGTTCACAAAGGAAGGCAGCAAGGGAGGAAGAAAGAACAAAGGGACTAAAAAGCGGCCAGAAAATAGTAAGATAGCATTAGTAAGTCCTTACCTATCAATAAGTGTTCTAATATAAATGGATTAAGTTTTCCAATCAAAAGGCACAGAGTAGTTGGATGGATGAAAAAAACAAGATCCAACTATATGCTGCCTGTAAGAGACGATGTTCATACCACCCAGAGTCATCTATAAATTCAATGCAATCTCTACCAAAATTCTATTGGCATTTTTCAAGAAATAGAAAAAACAGTCCTAAAATTCATGTGAAACCATAAAAGATCCTGAATGCCCAAAGTGATGTTGAGAACAAAGAACAAAGCTGAAGGCATCACACTTCCTGATTTCAAACTAGATTACAAAACTTTAGTAATCAAAACAGTATGGTACTTGTGAAAAAGACAGACATATAGATCAATGGAATAGAAAAGAGCCAGAAATAAACGCCTGCATATTTTGTCAACTGATATTTGACAAGGGAGCTAAGAATACTCTATGAAAGGACAGTCTCTTTAATAAATGGTGCTGGGAAAACTAAGATAACCACATGCAGGAGAATGAAACTGGGCCCCTATCTTATACCATACACAAAGATTAACTCAAAATGAATAAAGACTTAAACAGAAGAATTGAAACCATAAAACTCCTAGAGGAAAGCACAGGGGAAAACCTCCTTGACATTGGTCATGGCAATAATTTCTTGGATATGACACCACAAGTACAAGCAACAAATGCAAAACTTAAAACTGGGACTACATCAAACTAAAAAGCTTCTGCACAGCAAGAGAAACAGCCAACAAGATGAAAAGGCAACCTATAAAATGGGAGAAAAGATCTGCAAATCATATATCTGATAAGGGGTTAAAATCCAGAAGATATAAAGAACTCATACAATTCAATAACAAAACAAAACAAAAATCCAATTTAAAATGGGCAGAGGAAATGAATAAGATATTTTTCCAAAGAAGATATACAAACAGCCAATAGACACATGAAAAGATGCTCAATATCACTAATCATCAAGGAAATGCAAATCGAAACTACAAGGACCTATCACCTCACACCTGTAGATTGCTATCATCAAACAGACGAGAAATAACAAGTGTCGGTGAGGATGTGGGAAAAAGGGAACCTTTGTGCACTGTTGGTGGGAATGTAAAGGAATACAGCCACTATGGAAAACAGTATAGAGGTTTCTCAAAAATTTAAAAATAGAACTACATATGATCCATCAATCCCACTGCAGGATATATATTCAAAGGAAATGAAAATAGGGTCTCAAAAAGATATCTGCACTCCCATGTCAACTGCAGCATTATCCACAATAGTCAAGACATGAGAACAACCTAAGTGTCCGACAAAGTATGAATGGATAAAGATGCGGTGTGTATATATACATAATATATACCATATACAATGGAATATTATTCAGCTAAGAGAAAGGAAGAAATCCTGCCTTTGCAAAAACATGGATGCACCTTGAAGGCATTATCCTAAGTGAAATAAGTCAAACAGAGAAAGAGAAAGACAAATACTGTACGGTATCACTTACATGCGGAATCTTTAAAAAAAAAAAAAAGTCATAGACACAGGGAGTAGAATGGTGGTTACCAGGGGCTGGGGCGTGGGGAAATAGAAAGATGTTGGGCAAGGGGTACAAACTTGCAGTTACAAGATGAATAAGGTTGGGAGGATCTAATGTTCAGCCTGGTGATTATAGTTAACCATACTGTAGTATATACTTGAAAGCTGCTTCGAGAGTAGATCTTACAGGCTGTCACCACAGAAGAAACATGGCAATTACGTGAAGTGATGGAGGTGTTCGCTAATGCTCGCGTGGCGGTCATTTCCCAACAGAAGTATCTCAAACCAACACGTCGCACACCTTAAGCTCATACAATCTTATATGTCAATTATATCTCAATAAAGCTGGGGAAAAGATCTTTTCTTTATCAGTAAAACGACAATTCTACAGGGAAAAACTCACTATGACATATTTCTACAATACTTTCTTACACGCTGGTTCTTTTTGCACCAGATACAAATGCTTCGCGAAGTGACTGTTAATGCTACCGATCCCCTCCCTTCAACATATCTTTTCAAAATATTGTTTTTTCTTATGGTTCCTCTTGGAGTCAGAAGCCATATATTCTAAAGAAATTTAAGAAGCAGTCTAAAGAAGTTTTTTAAATATACTGTTCTATAAAGGTTGGATCGGGTCACTACAAAATAGAATCTTTTTTTTGTCAGCTCTTTGTAGCCTACGCGAAGTATTTCTCTTCTCCCCATGTCCATGTTGTTGAAAAATTTTCCATGAGCTTCCCAAAAGCTGGGTTTTCATGCTAAAGTACACTCCTAGAAGTGCAAAGATAATAAGTAAAAAAGAATCTGTCAGTGACGTAGATGAAAATGAATGTTAGAGCAATTCCCGGGCAGCAGAGAAAGGCTCCAATGTTTACACAATCCCAGCGTGCATGCGTGGCTTCTTCCCCATTTCCCTGCTACACCTCACCTGGCTTTGCTCAAGACCTCAAATGCAGTGAAGTCTAGGCAGCACCTAATATTTATTCACGCCATTGTCAAGAGCATCTGTGCAGTTCTTGCCAAGGTCTGTCGTTGAATGTGTTTATCCAGCTGCATGGCAAAAACATAATACACAGTCATCATTTTACTCAGTCACCTACTCAATATTTTCTTCTATGATTAAATTAACTCATAAATATTACACTTTTAATGCCAGAAAGCCATGGCTCATCCAGCCAGTTGAATACTTGTTTGTCCATTTTCTGGGCATGCAGTCATTGCATTATAGAGTTTGAACTAATGAAAAGCATTGCATTTACTTAACATGCACAATAAACAGATCAGGATCCTTCCATGAGCTCCTCTGTTATTCAGCGCAAGGTCGAAGAAGAAATTTTGTAAGAAGCACTGAAGAACTATAGGTAGGGGCTGTGTTGGAAATGGTTTGGCTGTGTATGTGCAAATCTTCTCTGATTGCTCGATGCAAAGGACAGAAATGGCGGCTCTCTTTGCAACTGGCACAATGTCTTGCTCGACCAAGGAGGATTTCAAATAAACACATACACCATGGTCTCACTTGTATTCAATTCATTACCAGACTGTGCTCATGAACCCTGTAGGCGCTTGCCATGTACTGTGACATTTTGAAACTTCTCTCTCTAAACATCCACACACGGTCCGGTTGTTTAAAGCAGCTGACAGAAGGCCTTACACACTCACCTTCACAGTGAAAGGACTGCAGCTTAAGGACAAGTCTGCCCTTGCTGTCCCAGACTAGCCCTGCTGACAGCGACGCAGTATGCATCTACACAGATACCCGGCACTGGATGCAAGAGCCACTTACCCCAGGTCCCTTCTCAAATCACCTTCTGAATGAAATATTTATAGCTGGCACTGCAGGGCACTTAGCTTTTCTAGAATTAGATCCAAATTTGCACTATCATTCTGCGAATAGCCTTGGTTAGCAATTGCTCATAATGTCAATGCTTTTGGAAACTTTTTACAGTCATTTTATTGTTTTTATTTCAAAAATAAAACTTAAAGGAGCTTGAAAAGTAGGTTTTTAGATGATCACACAATGGCCAGATTTCAGTGGTTTCAGTTCTGTGCATTTTACTTTACGCGCACCTACTGAAATTAACCAAAATTAATCCATGTTTGAACAAAGACCGTGGGTACAAATGAGCCCTAACTTCCTAGACTCCTCGGTGCAGTGCACTAGCTGAAGCGTTTGGAATGCATTGGCCCTGGGAGGCGAAGAAGTTATAGCAAACAACATATGGGCTTTAAAACGGGAACTATCCAAAACAGAACAAGAAAGCTATTTTCACTCTACTCGTTCCTTTTTTTTCCTCCAGAAGATGAATTATTTCTAATCACATTTTATTTTCATCTTTAGAGCTGGATCCCAAAAGCGCCAGGTCAGTTTCAAACTGCTGGTGAGTTTGCAGCCCCGTCCAATGATTACCTAATGCAGTTGTGTCATCTGCTTTCCTTGTTGCGTGAAAACACACTAAGGAAATGTGTAAGTGCACTGAATTGTTCCCAACTCTTTTATTCACCTTTCAGCATGCTAGTTCCTTCCCTTGGCATTGATATCATTATGCATTTGTCAAAGATAGACTGTCACTTGAGGGCCTCTATTATGTGCAAGAATTGGCAGCAAATTTTGCCACTGGGATTTGCTTATATCCTCTGTATGTTATTGTACTTCTTTGGCATTCAGTAAATTCCATACACCCACTTCTTTGATGTTCATTCCAGCCCCTAAATGTGGAAACAATGACTGAAAGTTTGGATCAAAGCATCCCGTCGATGGCAAGCAACACAGCTCTCTGCTAGTTCACTAAAACATAGAGTATCCCCCCGCCCCCACCACCCCAACACACACACACAAATCTAGACCAATAGTCCTCTAAGAACAGCTCTGGCTTCCCCAGTGCAAAGGCACTGGAGGAAGTTAAAGAAAACTCCAAGGTTTTAAGAAGAAGAAAGAGATTAAACAAGACAGTGAAATTGAAGCTCATGATCATTTTTAACCATAGAGAAAGCTAAGTACTGTTCCAATTGGTCCACCTGTTTGGTTTTTTTCTCCCCTGCCACTGGTCTAGTCCAGTCTAGCATTTCTACTGAGCCAGGCTTATTCCAGGTTTGGGAAAGTCTCTAGATCTCATTTCTGTATAATGTCAGCTACACTTAGATGGCTCAGATTTTTTAAAATAACTTTTTAAAAGAAGGATTAAAGGGCCCATGAATTAAGGAATTATAAAAGTAATTGACAAAGAAAACCAGAACTACCAAAATTTCAGTGGGTTACTTCTGCAAACTAAAATTAGCTGTCTGGAACACATTTTCAGTGTTTGCTTTTGCTTTACTCCTGGGATGCCAGTGTAAATAATTACTTCATTCAATTTATTTCACAGGTCAACTTTGACTCATAAAAGCATTAAAGCAGGTAACCCCTTAGGGATGTTGGTAAGACAGATGAGCAAATAGATATGAAACTGTTGTAAGCTCTTTGGGGGGGGGGGTGGGCAAGACACTTTATAAATCCAGGATATTTTATGGTTGTGTTTTCACTTCATTCCATTTGGTATCCAGAATGTGTTAGTTATAATTAATATACAATGTTGGGAACTATTATAAAAGTACCATACTCCTTTTAAATATAGTGAAGAAGATAATTGTGTTTGGGGGAATCTCATCCTGTATAAATTAGAAGAATTCCCAGTAGAGTGCCATAACTGAGAATCGGGCTGACCGCACTGAATGGAGAAGAGAGCCGTCTTAGCATGGTAGCCGGTGCTCAATCAAAAGGTAGAGCGCCAAGGAGGTAACATGACAGCCCTTAAAATATCAGTTTCAGATTGCCTAAGTGGGAAGTTTTTATGGCCAGATGTATGCAACAGTGACATCCAGCGGTTGTAGAGATAATTACATGTATCTCTTTTTAAAATATAAAATGTTCTATATTATAACCAAATACTCTGTATTGTCAAATGTTGCCTGGCCACAGCGTAAGTCAGTAGTAATACAGGCTAAATTGCCAGTGCAGCTAAATTTACTGTTTATTCACTGAGAAGTTTCCAAAGTCTGTTGTTCCATTATTATTATTTTCTTGCTGTTTAATTTTACTAAAATTAGAGAGGGTCTACTCTCCAAGGGTCTCTCTGACCCTCCTAAGCACACTTAGCTATTTTTGCAAACATAAATGAGACTTCGTGCTACTGCAAACCCAGCAAAAATGGAAGCTACGCTTGACTCCCCTGATAAAATACTCCAGGGAAGGCATGTGTGACCCTGAATATTTTCATTGTTGTAGAATTGCTCTAAGAAATTCATTAAGACTTTTTCCAAGTAGTTGATGAAGAAGAGAAAGAAGGAGAGGAAAGAGAAGAAAAGGAAAGGAAAATAAAGGAGAGAAGAGAGAACGGAAGGGAGGGAAGGAGGGGAGGAAGGTAGGAAGGAAGGAAAGAAGGAAGGAAGACAAGCAAGAAAAAGAGGAAGGAGAGAGAAGAAAGAGCAGGACTACCCACTGATCTGTAATAAGTTTTGGTGATAGGCCCACTAATGTGATAATATATCTAAAGAGGGAATTCAAAGAGCTATTCTCCTCCCTAAAATTTTTTCATTTTAAATTGCATTCTTTCAACTAGCACCCAACTAAGATAAATAACAACAACAACAACAACAACAATAATGTTCATTTAAAAAAGTCCAAGAAGAGCCACTGCTGCTTGGAAGTACCTAGACCACTGCCACGTATAAGAAGATGCTTAAAAAGCACCCCCTCCGCCATGTTGGGAAAGAACTTGAAAGAAGCCTCTTGGGTCACCTGAGCCTATAAATCATGTACGTCCAGGGCAATGCTGAGCACATCAGATAACTGCTAACCAACGTCCCAGGCAGCGCTCCTTCAGAGAGACCGTCACCTTGTGGCAAGCTGTTTCTTAATCTTAGATTCCCTTCTGTTAGGCTTTTTCTCTTCAACTGCCTGCCTCTTTAAAGTCCTCAAGATGGGAAGAACTTAAAGGTGCCCTCTTTCACTTCTGCTTTGTTATCTACCCAACTCTAGCAAGAAAATCAAGACATAACTCCATAAAAAGTGCCAACTGCTCTTTAGCTAACCAACCCCCGTTGTGCCCAAATGGCAGAGAAGAAAGAACATCATAGAAACTCTGCTGCATTGAAGGAGCATGTGTGTGTGAAGCCTGTGATCTGCATTAAGCAAAGAGCGCTAGGACAAAGGGATGGGGATGGTCTCTGCAAGAAAAGTCTGGGAAATGATTCCCATTTGTGTCAGTGAGAGTTAGGGGAGATGTGCATTGAAACAGAGCAGGGAGCCATGTCTGTTTGCTTTTCCAAGGCCTTTGAACTGCAAGCTGGCCTATCCAGATTCTGAAAAAAGAATGCCATGCTCCTATCACTGCACTCAAGGTACCTTCCCTTGGAGATTCCTCTGCCCTGTTGCTTCTCCCAGAAACTTTCACAGCAGGGCTCCGGGGCGAACACACCGGGAATGAGTATGTCCAGGTCTCATCTCTCCTTGGAGTTCTGCAAGAATTTGGCTAGGCCATCTCTTATCTTGTGCACCTTGGAAGCCTGGTTCAATGATTTCTAGAGTCAAGTCCGGGGTCCCTTTAGAGCGAAGGCAGAACTTTCCCGTAGCATGTGGGGCTTCCTACACCAAGACTGCTTGAGCCACCGCATTACCAGCTCCTGCCAGTCCGAGGAGCAAGAGGCTGGCATGAGGAATCAATTTCCTTCTTTTCTCCCTAAAGAAAAAACCTGCCTTGCAAAGCTTTCTTCAGTGTTTCAGTACAAAAAAAAAAAAAAAAAAAAGCAGTTGCACGACATGCATACCCTTTCCTCACTTACAGCTTTGGGTATAGTTTTACTGCAGTATATAATTTAATAATCCATTTAATTTCTTTAGAGAGATGTTTTATATATATATATATATATACAGGTGGCATTTGGATGGAATCACATGCCATAAACCTGTCTGCTCCTATCCGGCTTCAGAATATAGAAGAAGGATCTGTTTTACAGACATTCCAGAATTTTTACATGGTCAATTGGCTGGTTTTGTATTCTGGAACATATCAGAGCGTCTGCAGGAAAATATATATATAAATTCTATAAAATGGTGGCAGGATTTCTGATTTACTGATAGTGCTGGTTTGAATTTTCACAAAAATATTTAGCCATAGGACAATGTATTAGGCGTATTCTTAAAGGTAAATAACTGCAGCCAATAAAAGTTCGGCCTATAAAGGGTCCCATCTTCTACTAGTTTTCTGCACCGAGAATTACTACCAGTATAATCATGGCTCCCTGCACACTAATATTTCCTCTGATACAGTATGATCAATGTTGTGGAAAAACATTTATTATATTTCTTCTAGCTACTTAAAGGCATTACTGAATTATGGGCATCGCAAAACGAATCCACTGTGCATTTTTTCTTTATGTGACGTTTTTACAATCTTCATTTTCTGCTTTGCAGCCACTGAGCTATAGAGATCCACACTTTGTCCCTCTTACAACTGCCACTGGGGCCACCCTCTCCTTTCTGCTTTATTACATCTGAAATGCACTTCATATGATAACATTCCTTTTCATTCTGTGCCGGACTCTTATTTGAAAGGAAGAAGTTATGAAAGAAATTAAACAATCAGTGTTATTAATAATAGTTCTTAATTTCCTTACTTAACAAAGGTTATGAAGTTTAGACTGAGAAAAGGACAAGGGGAGGAGATGGTATTTCACAGAATCATTTCAGAAGAGCCGATGGACTCAGAATGGGTGTGGGGTTTGCAGTTTTGACATTTAACAATTTTATTAACATCTTTGCTTATTATGCACCTTAATCCTCAGGATCTGCAGCTGGGAGAGACTGTCCAGCTAACAGCCCGTGTCTCGGGCCCTGCCAGGGGATGAATCAATTAGCAGGAGAAGCAATGATGCAAATGCTCCGGGGTCACTCGGGATGCTGTTTGCCTTTTTGATAGAGAAAGCACGCCATAAATAACATCACACCTCAGGAAATCATTCCGGGAGGCCCAGATGCAGGCTCGGCTGCTGCCGGGGACGGAAGGAATCATTTGCTCATTGTGTGTATTTCCCCCATCTCAGTCAATGGAGGATCTGTAGTAAAATCAAAGTATTTAAAAGGAGGACAGTATGTGGTAACGGAGGCATGTTTAGTAATTTTTTTAGTACCAGAACCTGTGATTTATGACCCAGAGTTACAGCCAACTTTATTACAAAAATGACTTCACCCATAATAACCTTATTCAGGGCTCTCTGGAGAATGATGCAGTACCCGACAGCATTATAATCCAGCAAATATTCACAAACTATTCCCACCTCTACCCCAGGGGCAGGCTTCCCTCTTCACCCTCTGGGAGAAGTTGCCTCCCAAGAAAGACTCTGTGCTCCTTCTGTGGGGATCTGCCTGGATCGGGGTTTTATAATAAGCCCAGGACAGAAAGCTGCCTCCTGGGTCTCGGCCACACCTTCCCCAACCTTCTGCCCTGAGGATTAATGAACAGAACACACCCACTCACCCTTCATTTCCCTCCCCCCCACACAGAGCCTTCCTAGCTCCCTGCACCCAGTCCACTTTTCCAGAGCTCTGATCCCCACCACCTGAGATGGGCTCACTGCAGCTCCCCCCCCCCCCGCCACCTCCCCACCATTCCAATTGCCATGGTAACCACCAGCTGCACTAAAACCGCTGGGGCTGGGTGTCCAAGCAGGGTCCCCTGGGCGTACTGGGATCTAGGAACTGGCCCTCCATCTTATTAAACTCTGGTGTCAGTTCCTAGCAATTGTTTTAAATTTACACCCTCAGAGTGGCTTAGTGGGATTACATGTCCATTTGCATTAAAACAGGTTTCTGTCATTAAACTGCCATACAATAAGCTTCCTTGGGACAAATTAATGAGCTCTAAATATCATCAAGTAGAAGTTCACTTCACCAAGAGGGCCACCAAGGGGGGCAGAAGGAAGTGGCTGCTCAGAAATCCTAGCCCAAGAGAAATATAAGTGCCAACTGAAGAAGGAGTCTTGTCCTGCTTCTTGGCTGTGAGATAAATGGTTCTGATTTAGGGCTGATCTGGGAGAGCTGGTGACATTCTCCCTGTTCACCAAAATCCCACAGTTCACCATCTATTCCTTATTCCAAATATGCCTTACCCTAGACCGTGGCTGCTGAAATTTGCTGATGGACCGTCAGCCCCTTTACTCTGTGACGTGTCTCAGTCTGTTGTCTGTCTGTCCTTGAGGAACTTGTGTGCGTCCAAGCTGGCTGGGACAACACGCACACGGCACGGCACCACCTGTAGCTGGACTGAATGCTCCCTGACTCTGAAATGCCTGGATGGTTGTTACAGGACTGTCCCCACGTCCGTCAGGGACCCGGAACCCAGGGCACTAGTCCTGATTAGGAGCACCTTACTCTGGTCATCTAGAAGCAGAATAGGAACAGGGAACAGTTTTTAAGACTGGATTATCCCTGCTCACAAGGACTGCCAACACTTGCCCTTACAAATACAGATACGTGTCTAAGTAGACATTTTTCATCAAAAACAAGTAAATCAATCTCCAAACTCTCTTTTATGGAAAGGAGTAAGACTGGCTGCTAGACAGACTTCCTGATCCACATAAGCTGTGATCTCATTTCTGTGCAGTCTTAACAGGGGACAGTAATGTATGATTGAGACACTGCTATATTTAGGAATGACAAGATGGGCATTATTAATAGCTTAATTGACATTAAGGCAATTACCCCTACCCTTATTACAGTTTGTTGAATTACACAGAAAATATTGGCTGAGGCCTTTTTCTCCCTAGAGCTACCCAAGGATACAGCATTTTATTTCATGCCAGATCCCAGCTTTGACATTAGATACTTAGCCATAGAATGATTCCAGTAAATCATTATAAATGCATTATAATAAAGATGTTATGAGCTATCAGATATTAACCCCCAACCCCTAAAGAGAGATAAATAGTCCAGTTGCATGATTCCCACTTTTGTTTCATAAGAAATAAGCTTTTGCAAAGAGCAACTGACTAATGAATTATAAAATGGTGTGTTGAGCTCAGATAATTAAACAATGCATTTTAGTGTCTAGTGCAGGCTGAACACTAAATCATACACAAATAAAAAGGGAAAAACCTAACCCCCAAGCCCAACTCCTATTTTCAAATAACATTAGAGGTTGGTCTATAGTCCAGAAATGCTTCAATTCTTTTCTTATCTGATTAGAAGGGCATATCAAGTGTAAGATCAAGACACGAGTAGGTAAACTAAACCAATAGTCAGAACAAGAATTCTGGAGGTGCTAATTTCAGATAAGTCCACGAGGTGATTTTAATGGAGATTTTACATGGAGATAACTTTTGTTCCCAAAGTGTTTACTGGGGCAAAAGTCTAGAAGAGTCTTGAAGTTTCCAAGTTTCCTTCTACTTTTGCGTTTTGTCTGAACTCAGGGTAAAACATATGCGAGGGGTGTTAAAAACTGTGGTTTTGACCTTGTAGTAGAAAACAAATGGGAGATGGGAGAGGTGGAGAGGTTGGTTTGTTTGGGTTGTCACCACCATCCTCAGGTGTCACCATCCCTGGCAGGGCTCCATCTAGTGGTCAACCTTGGATCACCAAGAAGTTTTAGCCTCCGGTGGCCCCTACTTGGGACTGGTTTGCTATTGGCGGCTGTTTCCGGCATGTCTTGAATTTGCCCCAAGATTTGAGACTGCTCTTAAGCACATCCTGAGTATGTGTTTTAGTCTTCTGGCCTCTCAAAGACGTGGTGACTGCCTCAAGGCAGTCTTCTGGTTCTTGGTCAAACAGCACGCCACTAATGACCACGTAGCCAAAATTAGAGATGGCCTTGGACTCCATGTAGGCAATGACCACCTGTGCTGGTGTGGGGCTTCCCTGGAACACCAGGTACACCCTGTTCCATTCAGCCATTCCTCTCCTGTGCTCCAGTGCAGCCGGACCATACAGCCCAGTCCTTGCTCCATTTCTTCAGGCAGCTCCAGTGTTGTCCACGGCAACTGACTTCACCTTTCCTACCCAGAGGGTTGTGTGAACATTCAATGAGATCAGTTCTATGAAGATCTATCTATGTAAAGCACCTATCAGAGAGTAAGCTCACAATTAAATGCTGACTATTTTTAGTTTATTTCATTTAGTTATCTTGTATTTTTCATCTCCTGTGCCCTCACATCCCAGGGTCCAGCACAGTACTTTGCTTAAGGTGCAAGCTCCATACGTGCTTGCTATCCTGAACAATACTGACAGTAACAAGTACTAGTAAGAGTTAACATTTTCTGACCACTTGATATGAGCCAGCCACTATGCTAAGTATCATCACCTCACTCAATTCTTTCAACAAGACTGTGTGACAAGTACTATTTTCATCCACGTTTTATGGGAAACTAAAGTTTAAAGACGTTATATAACTTGCTCAAGGTCACACAAGCTCGTAAGTGGGCAACCAAGATGTAAACCCAGAATCAGCCTAGATTTGGAGTCTCAGCTCCCTGCCGCTGTGTCGGGCTGATTTCATCATCTTTCTTCTCTTTTAGACTGGGCTCCATCAAGGGATCAGTTATGAGTACATATCCACTCTTAGATGGACGACCCTTAGGACTTTGATCTTTGGCATTCCAGGAAGTCCAGAACCGCAGGCTAACTCTAGTTTACAGCTGCCCAAAAGTCACTTGTCTGAAAACTCCTGGGTCATTACATAAAACCATCCAAATAGACTTTACAATTGCGCACCCCATAAAGTTAATTTCACTTTGAGAGAATGTGTCTGAGGGAGGTGATGCACTCTGTTATGTATTTAGGTTGGTGGCTACAATAGATGGAGCTGTCCTGTCATCCTTGACACCCTGGCTTACTGGCAGCCTCGCTCCATCACGCTGTCACAGGCAAGGAATGGCCTCCCAGTCTTGGCTCAGAACAGTTATGCTTCCTAATGGCCCAAGCCTCACAAACCCCACACCTCCCTTAATTAAAGAAGTAAATTAAGAGAAATATTTCAACCTTAGGGATGAATTATCTTAGTAATTTAAGACTGACGTTTTATTGGATAAAAGGACACACACAGGTATTTATTAAAAATGCTGCCTTCACACACAAGGATCTGTGAAAGAGGCTGTGTGAAGTGGTGGAGGCGTTCGGGTGGCCAGAGATATGCACTTGTAAAAAGCAACCAGAGGGGCCAGGAGCGAGCTCTGTCGCTATAGAACACAGGCTGGCTACTGGTTCTACATTTGTCCTTCAGATACTGCAGCCGGACATTTGGGACTTTCCACAGTCTTGATTTCAAACTTGCTGGCTTCGAGCGCTGTGGTGGGTGCTCCTAATGTCACGGAGAGTCAGGCACCCTCTCCTCTCAAGCACACGGAGGCGCACGGCTCAGCTCATTTGCAGCTGGAGAAGCCACTCGATGTGTCTGGTTGCTGTGAGTGGAAGAACTGTGTGTCACTTCCAGGCTGAATCATCTATCGGTGGATGACCTTCAAGAGCACTCCTGCCCTGCAGAGGTGACCTTGGAAGCACGGGCTGAGACGACAGAGTGCCCAACAGCCCAGATTCCTGAACGACTTGGTGGCGCTGCCTCCTCCACAGCCCCACGCTGGATGCGGAGCTTCAGCAAGAAATAAACTTTTGTTGAATGAAGCCACTGACATTTGGAGATTATTTATTATTACAACAAAAGCCCGCCAATCCTGACTAATCCAGAAGTTGATGTCTTGTTCAGAAATATGGTCCTTCTTTCGAATTCATAAAACCCTTATCCTTTTTTCCAATAGCCTTATTCACTCATACCGTAGTTCGCACATTTTTCTTCATCTTCTCAGATGCCTAAAATTGCCCAATGACCCTGAACTGGTCAGAGTGGTGCTTTGTCCTTCAACCATTGAGAAATACTGGTACTATGAAAGAAGTGGGCAGAACAGAAGACAAGGTTGGCCTTTTGAAAATAACATGGCATAGGGTGATAATAAAAAAGAAGGAAAAAGTAGAGAAAAGGAAAGAAGAAGGAGAGATAATGAAAAATAAAGAAATATAGAAAAGACAAAGGAAGAGAAGTAGAGAAAAGAACAGAAAAGATGAGTAATTTGTTTCAAGTTAGCGATAGCCAAATGGTAGCTGAGTTCCCCTCCGGAGGCATCTCTCAGGATATCTTGGATGCTCAGCACCAGCACCTGTGCCTAGTGTGCCAAGGTGCTCAAGAAATGTTGGCAGAAAGGGTAAGTCACGGAAGGAATGAGTCTTCGTTCTGTAATCTTGAAAATGCAGATTTCTTGAACTGGTCTATGACTATGAATGGGCATTCCATCACACATTGAAAGGCAGCGCAAAAAGTGAGAGGGAACTAGAAATAATTGAGTTTGAATAGCTCTTCATAACCTTTAAACCTGAGTCCTTGAAAAGAGCAACTATGAGGTCAGAGCAATTATTCTTTGTCCTAGAAACAGAACATCACTGATGACTCAGAGAAGTCTGTTTAAAATAGTGTTTCAAATCAACTGGGTAGAAATGTCCTTGTTTTGTTTGCTTCTGGCTGGGCTGAACAGAGGGTGCAGTCAGCACAGAGGCATCTATGGCCTTACTGCAGTGGGAGGTAAAAGTAGGGGAACAAACTAAATTTGCTGAGCAATTAATTTTTTAAAAACTTCAAATGGGACAAGGAGTAACAATATACCACAGGGATAAGGAGGAGGAGCTGGGAGTCCTTCTACTGCCAAAACCAACTGGGGACCTCTAGTACAATACTCACCTGGTCATGGGGTCATTTACTTTCCCCAAGATGTGGCTGCCCCCACTGGAGAAAGCTCACAGCTCAAGTCAACAGAAACCAGTTCTAAGGATGTGGACGAAAGTTAGCTTTTCCTCTGGGGAAAAGTGTGCAACCAGGGTCTCTTGTCTTATTTGTACGTGTGTGGGCATGCTCACACACACTCCAGCAAAGTTCAGCCGTGAACGACTTGAAATGAGAACGAAAGCCCCGAGCGAGCAGAAAGCTGATGTGTGGCGCGTGAAGGGGGGGGGGGTCGCTACAACACAGAGTGGGCAGGCACACGCGCACGCGGGAGGAGGGTATCCTTGCAGATCCCATGGAAACGCAGCAGAGGTGTTGTTCTGCCCTGCCTGCAGTTTTAAAGAAAAAGATCTCTTGAAATGATCACCTCCGAGAGATAATCACACTCCCTACATCCCAATTCAAATTCATCAACTTCCACCCGTTATCTCAAGTTACATTCTCTTCCCATTTCTTATCAAAAGAACACACATTCTTCTGGTGTCCCTGGCTAAACTCCTCAAAATCAGGAGCTTTTCCTCCTGACTTTTCCCTTCATTCAATCTCCTCCCCTTTAAAATCTTTTTTGGATACCCTCTTTTCTTCTCCCTGCCTGGGCATCTATCTAGCTGGTCTAATTATAGATCATTGCCCTTCCTATAGGAAATATGAGACCCAGGCACAAATAACAAAATGCTATCCCATAATCCAAAGCAGAAATGATGAGTGTTATAGTAACAATGGCCCTAAGTGTTAGATTTCCCAGACAGCTCAGATTTCATATAATTTTATTATTTTCAATGAAGACGATTTGTTAAATGTGTATGTTGAAAACGAAATTTTTAAATATTACCTGATTTTCTTCTCTAGCATGTCTTTTTCCCCTTTGACCTCTCTCCTCCCCTATTCACACAGCTGGACATGTCTCTGCTCTGTAACTCAAGGAAGGGATGAGACGGCATTAAACAGAAGAATTCTCTTCCTGACTTGGCTATTTCAAAGCATAACCCACAGGGGAAAAAAAGATTTATTATTAAGGCAGAGGTGAAAGAGCTGGGAGCAAACATGAATATAAGTGAGGCGCTGCCCCTCACCTCTTACGGAAGAAAAGAGCCTCAGGGTTGGTGGAGGGAGAGAAGTAGAGGAAACAATGGGAACAGAGATGTTGGGGACCCACATTCACAAGAAAAGGTGGTCTAGCTGGTTTTAGATGTGATAAGGTGGCAAAACCTCTGCATTCCCATTGTGGGAATAGAGGTGGAGGGAGTGAAGATTGGTAAATTAGTATAACCACTTTGGAGGCTAACTTGGCAACATTCGGTAGAACTGAAAATCTGGAGAAAATTTCACACACATATATAAAGAGATTGTTTACTGCAGCATTACTTCCAATGGGGAAAAAAGCATCCAACAAACTAAGTGCCCATTAACAGAAGAGGGAATAAATAAAATGTGGAATGGTGTTAACCATAGACCATTAGACTACTGTACAGCAATTAAGAGGAATGGGTAAAACAATAGTAAGAAATTACAGGGCAATTTAGACCTTAGAATCCAACTGTCTAATAAGCCTTAAGAGTTAAAATATAAGCACCTCGTTTTACAGATAAGAAGAAATGGGGGCCCGAAGGTTAAATGGTTTCTGAAAATCAGGCTGATGTTTATAGACTTCCAACCTGGCCTTTTGTCCAGGAAGTCATCTGATACCCCAAGCCACCTGGTATAGTTTTCAGTTTATTCTGGGAAGTAAAAAGTTGTCCCCTCTGATCTCCCCAGTACACTAGCACGGAACACAAGAAGAAGAGGGGGGAAAGGGGAAGAAGACGAGAGAGAAGAGATGTTGCCCTGTTCTTGACATCACGAATAGTCCGGATGAAGAGCAGAATCAAAGTAGGAAACCAGGAAAACCAGTTCTCATATTTCCCATATTCACAGCTAAGGTATCTCCTGATTCTCTCTGGATCTCCATTATCTTATTAGCAAAACAAGGAGTTCAACCAGAAGGAATTCTATTGACCCTTTACATTCAAAACATGGTCCTTGCAGCAATCTACCTTTTGGCTATCAAATCTAAGGGGTCTGGATTTCACTGTTGAACTCCACATCCATAAAGTCACTTCATCTACAACTCCCAAATCTCTTGTCTATACTTAACATCTTCACTGGTTGGCCAAATCTAGAGACCGTGTCTGATGCTTTTTTCCCACTATAATATTTAATTCTCAACACTCCTATAAACTGGCGGGAAGACTCTTTTACCTAAGCTTTTAAGATAAGTACCAAATAAAAATCTCAACACTAAATGGCAATCCAGGCTTTAAGCAAAAGAAGAAAGAAAGAAAAGATTGGGAGCCCAATGCCAGTGAAGTGGCCACAGCTCCTCTCTGTGAAAGCCTGAGGCGGGAGTGGAAGTCAGGACGGCACGAGCGCTGGCCTCCCGGAGTGGTCTGGTGGGCTGGATGGGAATGGGAGTCAGGAACTCCATGCTAAGTCCTGACTGTGTCACCGACTTGGGCTGTCTGTCACACTGGAGGAAATGGTTCCGCCTCCAGGCTTCTTTTGCAAAGGAAGAAAAAGTTGCAAGGAGAAAAAGTTCTCTGAAAAGTACATCATGTTCTAGACGCCAAATGTTACAGGCATCCAGGAAGCAAGAGGAGACGCAGCCTCTTCCTCAGCCATGACACTACCATTCCCAGTGTTCCCACCTACACTCCAGTGGCAAGATTTCAAAGTGTCCTAGCCAGAAACACAGAAACTTGCGTGAAAATGGCTCAAATTCACTCTTCACTTTTAAAGTAACACACTTTTTGTAATTATTAATGGTTTATTCATGTGGCCACCCATGAGTGAAGGGCATTTCCCTCTCCCACATCTTTAATGGAAATAATTAATGAGGTGTTAGAAATTAACAACAATTAACAGTGCATAGGAACAGGAGTAGAAGGTCAGAGACTCCAAAATGCGATATTTAGCTTCTCGGGTGGAAGCTTGCCATTTCAAGGAGGGACATACCAGGAGAATTTTTCCTGTTAAATACCTTGCCATTGTATTGACTTTTCAAATGGGGAAAAATACAAACAATGGTTCTGCTGCTTTTATCTCTTAATAGTACAGATTTCTCTGACGGGCTACAAAAATTTCTAGCCCCGGGGGGCCTCTCAGGCACACAGACAAATATTATTGCAAAACACGTGCCAAAACATGGTCCTTTTTTAAGATGAAGCATCCTTTTTTAAAATGAAGCATGTTAATGGAAGGAAGTACTACCTGGCACTTCTATCAAGTTTATTCATTTTGCCAAGCAAGTAAAATAGTACAATAGATTACACTTTTGGCTTAATATTAGTAAGTATTGCCTGATACATAGAGCAGACTTATAGCTTAGCAATTGCATGACCATCTTAGATTGTATTAGATTCTAGTGGATTTCTGGAAGTAACTGATAGTGGAGTAATGCATGAATATATACATATATATATGTTATATATGTATATGTTTATTTAACTATTGGATCTCTGTAAGTACCATTGTTGTATCTAGGCAAATTAATAAATAAGTTGACTAAATTGACTTAAATTATCTACCTGACAGCTAAGTGCCAAGGAATATTGCTTTGAGATATTGGGTCTCCCATCCTTAAGCTATGCAATTTTTTTCCCATTTTCTAAAACACAACCGAAAGTCTTCAAGCCAAAGTCTTACATATATCTCAGTGTTGAAAATAAAGTCAGAGAGAGTGAGTCAAGCTCAACAAATTGATGATCTCACCAAGGATATCCACCAAGGATACTGTACTAGAGAACGGGAATGGGATATATATATATATATTCTGCTTCCACCCACAAAGTAATTACAATTATAATTACATTACCTGTAATTATAAACATAATTAATTATATTCCTGAAGTGCTTTAGAGCTTACAAAGTACATTCACATACATTAATTATTTAACCTCATCAGTACCCTGTGAGGCGGGCATAGCAGAAAACCCACAGAACAATCCCAAGGACTTCTCACGGAGCCCAGATCTGTTGTTTCCAGGAGGCTACTTCCTTCTTTCTCACTCGTGATTAGCTCCTTAAACAAAGCTGATGCAGAAAATGAGAAAACCCTTGGGGCGCCTGGGTGGCACAGCGGTTAAGCGACTGCCTTCGGCCCAGGGCATGATCCCGGCGTTATGGGATCAAGCCCCACATCAGGCTCCTCCGCTATGAGCCTGCTTCTTCCTCTCCCACTCCCCCTGCTTGTGTTCCCTCTCTCGCTGGCTGTCTCTATCTCTGTCGAATAAATAAATAAAAAATCTTAAAAAAAAAAAAAAAGAAAATGAGAAAACCCAATTTCCAGAAGCAGTCATGTTTCTGGATCCTTGGTCAAGCAACTTCCAAAAAGCCACAAATGGTTTTCAGAGAAGGAATGGGCCAGAATTTGTGGGAGGCGGGACCAGTCACAAGGACCTCGAGACTCTGGTTTGGCCCAGGTATGCAGGATCACTTGGCTTGCCCTGAGCCTCAGTCCATGTTGTCCTGGATAAGAGTCACGCAGTGACAGACTTCGGGAGCTAGCAGAGCAAACATCTCTTGTACGTCTGTGATGCGCACGTTGCTGGGAAGAGAGCCCAGGCCCTGCAGCAGCTTATGGCCAACAGGAAGGAACTGTCATCACGACACCAAGCAGTTCGGCCCTTGGGTTTCCCAGCTTAGGAACTCAAATATACACGCCTCTGCCTGCCTTTCAAGGTTCTTCCCTACACCTGTTGAAATCCAGCCCGACACCTCTCTCGAGACTTCTTTCCTACTATGCCTATAATAGCCCATCCACTCACTCTCGTTGCCCCTCCTCCCCCACCCCTCACCCACTCCACCCACCCTGGTCAGGCCACTGTCCAGTCCTGGTCCTGGGTTTCTCATTCGCAGCGCTCTCTACCCTGTTCCTTCCCAGCCCAGGTCTCCTCCAATATATAGAAGGAAAGGTAGATTTAGGCCCTTCCGTTGAGAACTTAATCTCCTTGGAGAAGGAATTTGTACTCAAATAACTAAAACAGAAGTCGTAAAGTGTTCAGGGCCCTAAAACAGTGCTGCTCAAAATGTGAACCTTGGACCAACTAGACTAGTAGCACTCAGGAACTTGCTAGCGATGTGAATTCCTGGGCCCTACTCTGGACCCATGGAATTAGGATCTCTAGGGTTGGGCCCTGCAATTAGAGTTTTAACAAGCTCTCCAGGTAAATCTAATGTCCATTAAAGTTTGAGAAAGCCTCTCTTAAAAGAAAAAACTTTTAGACAAAGTCAGAAGATGGAGTAATTTACATCCTTTAAAGACTGACAGGATTTAGGCACCTGGACAGGGGTGGTGGGCATTCCTAAGGTAAGGACAGTAGGAGCAGAAGCCTGATCCAGAGTGTGTTCTGGGAGCAGCAAGGACTTCTATATGGCCAGCACCTAGGATGACTAGACGGCTGTTGGCAGGCAATTTCCAAGTAATCATAGTAATAATAGCAGTTAGCATTTATGGAGCCCTTATTATGTGCCATGTAGATTTCCAAATGCTTTATTCACAGGAATTCTCTCATTCTATTCTTACAACAACCCTTGATCTCCAGTTACACACGAGGAAATGAAGGCTTGGGAAAAGTAATTAACCACTCCAGTCTCACAGCTTGGGTTTGAATTTTCATAACAATGAGGATATAGGTTGAGTTTTGAGGTGGACAGCACCGAGATCACAACTTGCCCTAAGGCTATTTGGGAGCCATATGGAGACAGTCAACTCACAAACATCATCAGCAAGGAGACTAGCTGGGGGGGGGGGGGCATGATTCAGGAGAGAGAGGAAGGAACCTGAGGATTGGATTTGGGGCAATGGGAATAAAAAGGAAGGGACAGATACGAGGAGGAGAACTTGACAAGGGACAAGATGGAAGGAGCAAAGGGGAGGCTGGAGTCAAAAACTGTCCTAGGAGCTTAATCTAGGAGGAGCCTGGAGTCATTAACCAAAGAGGAGAAGAAGAATAACCACAAAGACACCACCCTCTTCTTCATTTTGGATTTTATTACCAAATACTTACATGCCAGATAATGTTCTAAGAGTTTTACATAGATCAGGTCATTTAATTTTTACAACAATCTTAAGAGATAGTATTACTCTTTCTAATTTACAGATGAGGAAACTGAGGCACAGAGAGTTTGAGTAGCTCACCCAGGACCACACAGGATGGCCAGCCCTTCTTGTTCTACTCTCCCTACAAAATAGCACTAGCATCTTCTTAGCCATTGGGATATTTGTTTCTCAAAGGAATTCATATAGTTTTCTTCCAAACTTGGAAGCAAACAGAATGTTGCCGATTAAAGCAGCAGGTTAATTAATCCAGTAGTTCTCAACCTTCTCCACGCACAAGAATCACCTGCAGATCTTTACAAATGCTCCAATGCTGGCGATCCATGCCCGGAGATCCCGATCCAGTTGGTCTGAGGTGAGGCCAGTCCAGTGTGTGTTGTGTGTTGTTTCAAGCTCCCCCGTGTGTTTAATGTGCATGCAGCACCCAGACTATGGAATTAACCAGTTGACAAGCATTATCGCTAACCTCCTAGTGGTACGTGCTGTGCTCCATGCAGTGGTAGACCTCAAGGGAGATCAAGATGCTTCCCCAGCCCTCAGAGTTAGTATCTTCCCAGATCTGCATAAGACGAAGAAAGAAGATGGAAATAATACTGGGGAGCAGAGCAGAGGTGGGGAATTCAGCCAATGCCCCAGAATTAATCCTTGGAGCCTGCTAGGAGAATCAGGGAGGACTCAAGAAGGACAGTGTTTATACTAAACAAAACAGATAAGGAAACCATCAAAGACTGCTGTGCAAAGTTATGCTTCCCCTTCAGAGGTCAACTGGCATAGACCAATTTGTCATGTTCTGCCTCCTTTCTCCACAAGAGGAGCTCTGAATGGTTTACGTATCCAGACCCGGGTCAGACCCTGGCGCCTATACCACTGAGGGTGGGGCACGTCTTTTTCTTTTCTCTTGGCCAATGGGAAAAGAAGGAAAACATTTCAGCAGCTGCTAAATCCCAGTGTCTTTATTTGAACTTCCCTGGACCAGGCAAGTTAGTGGTATTTATGGCTTGAAAGAATTTCCATCTGTAAGTTTATCTTCTTGTTAAAAATCAGCCATCCCCCCTACCCAAAACGACCAAAGACAATAAATCAAGGCTTAAGTAAAAAGCAAAGACTTGCCTCTACAAATAGGAACCCCTATGTTTAATAACATACTTTTTTTTTTAGTATCGGGCATCATAGGAAGTTAAGTGATTGGCAGGTGGGGGTGAGCTTCCCTTCAACTACCCAGAAGGCATAGAAATAAGACAGATGCTGTCTAAGCTAAGGGAGGAAGAGCTGGGCTAACATTTCCCTGTGAATTCCAGTGCTTCATCAAGGCTTTCTTTACCTTTCCCAAATGACGCACACTGGTGCTGTTGTTATTCTTAACTAATTCTGCCAATTCAGGACTATCCTCTCCAATCTGGTTCCTTTCTCTCTCACGGAAACAATGGTGTCAAAACAAGCAAGTCTCCTTTCTGAAGTACTGAACGGATGTGTAGTGCTACCATTGTCACGGAGGGAATGACAGCACAGTTTAGTGCCAGCCAACTGGTGCAATAAGTTACTACTATTCTATCAAAATGTAAAAAAGATACTATTTAAGGCCCACAGACCCCAAAATCTCCTCTCCCAAGAGGACTCTGTGCACCTCCTGTCCATAGGGAGGCAAAGGTATAGTATCAGTCGTGGGACCAGACAACGGCCCTTCCACCCTACCACTCAAGTTGCTCCCACTCCCAACCCACATTGTGTCACATGAGTTAGGGGTGTCTTTCTCCTGCTGATTAAGGTCAGCCTCATTCATAGGTACAACAGAAAAAGCCCTTGTAAGCAGAAGGCCTATGACTACCAAATATGTCTACTGATAATTTGTCACACTGAAATACTGTCTTTTCTGACAAATTTCTGAAGAGTCTTTGGCATTATTTTTCTTTTGGAGAAATTTGGGAGGACTGTGCACTCCTTCAGAATGTCATTTAAAATGCAAATAATCTTTGGAATTTAGGTTCCACATCTTAAGCCACTTTCTATTGTTTATATATTTCTATTACCTATGATATAGTAAGTTTTCTGATAATACAGAATAGTAATAATGCACACACAATGTAGAATTTAAAACATACAAATCATGTTCATGGAAATGTATGCTCAGATACATTCTCACTTGGCCCTTAACCAACCTCCCAGAATTAGAAGTAGCTGCCCTTCCTAGGAGCGCTCTTGGAGTTGTCTGTGGTGTAGGGCAGGGTGAAAAGTTGGGAGGAAAGAAACAAGCCATCATCAGCAAAAGTTTCTTCCAGAGGAAGCCAAGCATTCACTCAGGATTTCTTTCTTTCATAAAGGGAAAAATACATTGTTTGGGTTCTCCCAAGCTCAAAGGGAAACTATAGGACCCTACCTCCCCTTTTTTTTGAGAAATTTAAAAGACACAAAAGGTGGATCAAGCAGTTAAGCAAGTGTCTGCCTTCAGCTCGGGTCATGATCCCAAGGTCCTGGGCTCTAGTCCCACATCGGGCTCCCTGCTCAATGGGGCGTTTGCTTCTCCCTCTACCCTTCCTCGCAGCCCACGATCTCTCTCTCTCTCAAATAAATAAAATCCTTTTTAAAAAAGACACATAAAGCTAAACTCTTACATTCATACTCCCCAGAGTTAATGACTGTCAGCATCTGATCATATTTTCCTCCAGTTTTCATTTTTTCAATAACATTTCAGATTCCAAACTCCCTGCCCTTCAACCTCAACCAGTTCACTCCCCCACACCCAAGGGAAACCACTTTCATGAGCTGGGTGTGGATCCTTGCAGTCTATCAAAAATATACATGTTTTATACACTTAAATGCAGCAAGCAAAATACAGTATTATTTTCCATATGTATTTTGTATCTAAATAAATGACATCATTCTTTATATTTTCTGCAATTTGCTTTTTTCCCCCCTATTTAACATTAGGTTTTTGGTCATCTATCTGTGTTGAAATGTGTAGATCTAGTTAATTAATCCCTTTTCGTTATGTATATATCACATTTTTAATCCACTCTTGAACGATATTTAGGTTCTTTCCAGTTTTTCACTGTTTTCTACAATGCTACAACAAACATTCCTGTACATGTCCCTTTGTACACACATACAAGGGTTTTCAAAGGAAATACGCTCAGTAGTAGAATCTACGGGTCTATGGTATGTACAGTTTCACTTACGTGCTGCCAAAGTGACTATACTGATTTTCATTCCCACCAGCAGGCGGTGATGGAACTATTTCCTCCACATGCTGGCCAATACATGATACTATTGGACGCTTCACTTTTTTTTCCAATTTGATGGTTTAAAAATAATGACTAAGTATTGGTTTTGTTTCTCATTTGTTTGTAAGCTTATGACTGTTTGTAAACTTAACTTGATCTTCGCAGGTTTATTGTCAATAAGAGTTTTCTTTTATCATATCCTTTGCTTATTTTTCTATTAAATTATTTGATTTTTATTACCAGCTTGTAAGGATCCTACATGTTCCATGCATAGTAATCTTTGCATGTTATATACATCACAAATAAATCTTATTTTTTAAATTGGTAATATATTCATAGGGTAAAGTACAAGAGTACACAGTGAAAATCTCTCTGTCTCTCTCTTATCTCTTCTCTCCTCTCCCATTCAGTTTGCCTTCTTGGAGAAAACCAATCTGCTACTGTACCTTCCAAAAGTCCTATGCATATGCAGAAAAACAGTTTACATGTTCCTCTACAGTAACAGTAGTTCCATATCTTGCTTTTTTCACTTAAAAACCATTCTCTACTAGTTTATACTTCTTTTCTTTTCTCTTTCTTTTCTTCTTGGTACTGCAGAGTCTTCCTTTGCATTGATGAATCAGGATTTATTTAACCAGTTTCCTACCGAATGACATTCAGTTTACTTCGAATTTTTTTTTACTGAAAAATTTTTTTGTGCTTCAATGACTTTTTTATACATATATTATTTCATACATGTACAAATGCCTATAGGATAAATCCTCAGAAGCGGAAATGCCAGTTAAAACTAAGTGCTTTTCCTAAAATCAAAACAGTTATGTGATTTATACCTTAGGCACTTAATCCATTTGGAATTTATATTTGTGCATGGAATAAAATAGGAATCTCATTTTATTTTTTCCCATGGGGTGGCTCCATCTACTCCTTGATTAGCAATGTAATCTCTGACACAAACTAAATTTCAGCATACGCATAGCTCCGTTTTCAGGCTGTCCTGTTTGATTGATTTACTTATCTGACCTACTCTAATATCACACTATTTTAATGACAATAGCTTTGTAACATGTCAGGACATTCTTAGGACAAATTTTTTTCAAATGTTTTAATGTGCAATAAAATCAGGCTAATCAGAGCCCTCATAGTCTAAACAGTAATGGAACTTTGGTTTTGGAGGAAAATGACATTTTACAGGCTGCTGAAACTGAGGTGGGAGTCCAGGTTGCACCAAAAGATAAAATTTAAAATCTAGATTTACCGTGTTTTGAAAGGTTTCATATAGTTCTTTTGCAAGCACAGTACTTTCATAATGTCTCTGAGATCACAATAGATTTTGCCTCTCTTCCCTCATCCCTATCTATGTGTGTGGGCAGAGAGAAAAGGAGAGAGAAAGTCCATGAGTCCAGGGGGTTGATGAGAGTAAACATACAAATCTTTGGTTTACAGATTAAGAATAAGAGACCCCAGAAGTGGGAGGAGGTCAAGCCACAAGTCACAGAACCCTTGTTATTTGCTGTCCTGCCAACTACTCAATTTAGTAGATTTCAAAGCCTCAAAGAGCCAATAGCTGACTGCTCATGATTAATTCATCAGACACCTACTGCTTGACCAGTCTTGAAATGGTGGGAGGGATGGCAGCAGTGAATGTACTGATCAACAATCAAGTGAGAAAAGACTGTTCTTGCTACAGGGAAAGAACATGTAGAGCTCCAGAAATAGACCTGTCTCATTTCCTCGAGGCTGGTTAAAGGAACAACTTCCCCTCTGCTTCCATGTGAACAGCACTCCACAAATGCTAACTCTGCTTTCTTTCCTGCAAGGCTTTGAAGGCTTCTGTACATCTTCCTAAGGCTAACTAAATAATATGTTCACGGTAAAGCATATATAGATCCAGAATCAAAGAAAATACACTCAATAAAAACTAATTCAGGGCACAGTAAAGCATGTGAAATGTAGTTTTTCTGGGGCGCCTGGGTGGCTCAGTCATTAAGCGTCTGCCTTCGGCTCGGGGCGTGATCCTGGCATTCTGGGATCGAGCCCCACATCAGGCTTCTCTGCTGGGAGCCTGCTTCTTCCTCTCTCACTCCCCCTGCTTGTGTTCTCTCTCTCTCGCTGGCAGTTTCTCTCTCTGTCAAATAAATAAAATCTTAAAAAAAAAAAAAAAAAGAAATATAGTTTTTCTATGTTGTACAAAGAAAAAGATCTGGTTGAGTTTTCTAGTCTCTGATTTGGTGAAGCCCAAAAGATAATAGGCAATTTCACAGCCAAGGTGGGTAAAGGGGATGCTCTCTTTGGAGACTGAAAAAGAAGAGGAAAAGCGGAAGAATCAACTAATGTTATATTCTATACATGATATATAGCAAAGAGCAAGTGATTCACTGCCATAGAGAAATGAGACTTCTGTTTGGGAATAAGATCAATGAATCAGACTCTTCCAATCATCCAACAAATATTCCTCCCCATGAATATTGAGAAATCCACAGTGGACAAGGCATCCATGTGCCATCTTTCATGGTATTTCCATTCTAGAGCTGAAAAGGCAAACAACAGGTCAAAATTAAATGGCAAGCTGTAATGACCGGTATGAAGGAAACAAAGGTCTAAGCTAGAGGCCAAATACAGGAAACCCATGTTCCACAGGAGATCAAGGAAGGCTTATCTGAGGAGAACACTTATGTTGAGACATGAGGGAGGCAAAGGAGCTGGCTAAGCAAAGACTGAGGGGAAGAAATTCCTGGCAGGTGAACAGGTCCTGAAATGGGCAGAAACTCAGCATGGTCAAGTTGCTGAAAGGGAAACAGCAAGACAGAGAGTGGTGAAGCCCTCAGAGAGAGTAGGTATGGGAGATGTGGTTAGAAACAGGCCCTGGCCAGAGCCTGTGGACAAGGGTAACTCATTCACATTTTTATCCTAAAACCAGCAGAAACTAGGCATTGCTGAAGCAGGAAAGTGACCAATCTGATTTACATGTTCCAAAAACTTGCCTGCTCTATGGAGAATGGATGAGAGGGCCGATGTTTAACTGAGAAGAGATGGTGGACTAAGGCGGGAAAGCGAAGGGGCAGAACAATGGACTGATTCAATGTGGAAGTGGATTCAACAAGGCCCGCTGGCAGATGTATTGAGAGGGTGAGGAAATGGACGGAATCCAAAATGACTTTTAGGTTCTTCCCTTGAGTAGCTGGGTGGACGCAAGGGCCTTTTATCAATACGGCCATACAGGAAAGACTGGGTGAGGGAGGGCATACATTAGAAACGGAAATTAAGTGTTCCATTTGGACAAGTTAAATTGGCACATATATGATTTTGAAACTCAGAGGAAAGGTTTGGGCTGGAGATAAAAATTTGGGAATTGCCAGCATTTAAAGATACTGAACATGGGAAGAAATGAGATCATCTAAGGAGAGGGTATGGAGATGCACAGGAAGAGGGACCAGATTCAAAGTCTGAGAAGCATCAATATTCAAGGTGAAGAAAAAAACTGAAGCTTACACGGTGGGGGAGGAGGAGAAACAGTGGAGTGTGCTGTTAGGGAAATCAAAAGAGGAGAGCATGTCAAGAAGGATGGAGGGATTGAAGAAAACATGCCTGGGATTCTGGCTCTTAGCAGCCAGAAGGCACCTGCTCCTCCTGATGGCCTCTGCACCAGAAGTTCAGGGATTTATTGTTCAAAAGGATTTGTTGGCCAAAGGACTAGTGCTGTCCATCTGGGGGTTAATGGCTTTGAGGCAAACTCTGATAGAGTCCATCAAGGGAGATCTGGAACTCAGTACCTCCATCCCTGCATCACCATACCAGCTCCTCGCTGGCTGCCATAATTCCTGACTTCCTAGCTCTGGTACTAAATGCTAGTTCAAGATTGTACCTTGAAATACTACTCAAAAATGGCATCACATTTTTCAGGAAAATTTACCCTCATCTATTAAAATTTAAAATGTTCATACACTCTAACTGGGTATTTTTATTTCTGTGCATCTCATAAAAACTACAATAAATGTTCAAGAATGTTCCAATTTGTAGTATGGTTTGTAATACGAAAAAATCAGAACAACCTAAATGTCCATTCATAGGGAGGTGGTAAATATTAAAGTATGACTTAGCAATACAGTTGAATGTTATGTAGCCACTGGGGGGAAAAAATGTAGCCTTTCTAGATGTGCTGATATGGAAAGGAGACCATGATATATCGTGCTGCTGCATGCACTTCCCTCTCCTTGCCTTCTAACAGAACTCTAGTTTTATTCTGGTCTCCACCCCCACCCCAAGGCAGCCCTTGTGACTCAGGCTTTAGCCAATCTATGCATTCACCTAGAAACTCTAAGTGTGAAGATCCTCTTTAAATCTATTCTCAACTCTGTAGCCAAAGAGATTTTTAAAAACCTAATCAATGTCACCTTCTTTGCATAACCCTTGGAACAAAGACCAAAATCTGTACAAAAGTCTATGAGGCCTTGCACGATCTGACTACCCATTATCACTCTCCTGCTTATTCTCTGGGCTACAGCCACACTGGCTTTCTTTCTGTTCCTTGAATCACAATGTTTCTTCCTGCCACAGGATCTTTGAATGTGATGTTCTCTCCGCCATGATCCTTCAGATAGTTCAAATGTCACCTTCTCAGGGAAACCTTACTGACCATCCAAGCTGGATTAGATCCATCCATTTTTAAGCTCAAAAGCACTGTGTACCTTTCCCTCTTAGCCCTTCTTATGATGTATATTCATGCATTCACAAGGTGATTATTTCATAGTTATCTCCTTCCCTCAACTCTAAGACCTTTGAGAGGACTGTGCCTGTCTTGCCCCAGATCTTATCAGTATCACCCTGCATTGTACCTGGGCATAGTAGGTGCTCCACAAATGCCTACCAAATCAATGAATCTGGAACACACATAGTAGGGCTCCACTGATAATCATTTAGCCAAACTGAGTTGGAGATGGGGATTTAAATTTGTTCTGTTAACTTCCATCAAATCAACTAATGTGACTTTAAGATTTAAACATAATATATTCCTCCTTCTTCCATCCAATCCATCAGTAAAACCCATCAACTCTACCTCCAAAACACATCCCAATTTCCACCCCTTCCTCCCATCTCCACCACTATCCCCCCCCCCCCCCCCCCCATCCACTGGCTTTTCCCATTCTCACATTTAGAATATCCTCCATGGCTTGACTTTCTATTCTATCCTGCCCCATAGCCCAGGAGTTCAGTTATGGTTAATTCTTGTTTTCCCTTTGGCCTAACAGCCAAGCGGTCGTCTTGGCCTTCTGAGTCTTCTCTCTAACATTTCTTAGATTCAACACTCTTCCATTCCCCTTCCAGGCCCTCTCTATTTTTATCTACAATCACAAAAACTCTTCCTACTTTTGTAAATATCTCTTTCAGTTAGTTCCAAAAGCTCAGAATCACAAGAGAGTAGGATTGGAAGTATCCCTTGAGGTAACCTGCTCAACCCTCCTCATTTTTTTAGATGAGAAACTGAATCCCCAAGACAATCCCACGGTTTACTCAATACCTGAGTTAAGCATTTGCTTTAGAGATCTTACCAGCTCTCCCTTTACACTGTCTTCTTCTTTGTCTCCAAATGTTCTTCCCAGCTTGGCTCTCTTTCCCAATCAGCTATTGTGTCTTCCTCAAGATAGAAATAATCCCAACCTTCTCCAACTCAAAAAACTTTAGGGGCTTCTAATGCTTCAGTGAAACTAAGAAGTCTACTCACTGTTCCACAATACACTGCTCATAGATTTAAGCTCAAACTCCTCAGCCTGGCTCCTGGCACTCAGGTTTTCCAAGTGGATACCCCTCCTGACAGCCTCAAAGAATAGAAAGGGGATCTAGAGAAGCAAGATGTTGAAAGACAAGTTTCACATCAACATGAAGAAGAGTTTTCTAATTATTAGAATTGTTCTCCAGTGTCATGGGTTCTCTTGGGAGAAGATGAGTTTCCTCTGAGCGAGCCTCAGTGTTTAAAACAGCCTAGACATACAATAAACATTGGAAAGAGGGCTCCTGTCATGTGGATGAACAGGGCAAGTGAGTGAGGTTACATCAGATTAATTACAACTCGGCTCCCACACCCAGAATCCTCCCCACATTAACATACCCCATGGTTCCTTCCTGCACGCACACCCCCAAACAAACTGAACTTCTAGCTATTCTCCATATGGCCCCACACTTTCCAATCCTTCTATGCCTTTGTTTATCCTGTTGTTGCTGTGTGAAATGTTTCTTCCAACCATCACCATGAAACCAATTTAGATATCACCTCTTCTATGACACCTTTGTGGATATTTCCCATTAGGTCTATCTGTCTCTTTCTCTCTTTCTCACTCTTTCTCTCTTCCTTAGCATAGAATCATGTAATTATTTTCTCCAAGGTGGATTAGAAGGAATGTAAATGGACGTCTGGTCCAAATACCTATGATTCTGTTCCCTTGCTATCTTCTTTTCCAGGGAGTCCTGCACACCACTGCTAGATAAATCCACATATTCTTCCTTCCAGTGCATTTTTTTCTTTATTAAGAACCTCCAGTACCCCTGCCTCAAACCCATGCCCCTCAGCCCTGCAGTGGAAGGTTTCCATAAGTAGCACCCACATCTGACTTTCTCAGCAGAGAAGTTCCTCCCGTTTGGTCAGATGAGCCCCATCTGTACCCCATCCATGTTTCCTAGCCCTTCTTCCCTGTGTGCTCAGGCCATTCTCTCGATTCCAAATGCTTTCTTTCCCTTCTCTTCTGTGCTAGGAAATGTGTTATACTTCCCTCCAGAAAGACTGTCTTAACTAAGAGGGCTGCATTATTTTGCTTTAAATATCCTGATTACCTAGCCATACAGAGATCCAACATCTGGCTTTATACTGACAGAGAATTGCCTTCTAGATGTTTTGAGTATTGACATCTCCTCTCCCCATTGGGAACATGACCCATCTCATATTTCCTTTGCCCACTCCCACCCACCCAATGTATCAAATACACAAGAGACAATGAACACTTGTTGATGTGCACTAAACAAGTTATATCTTACCAACAGCCATCTTATCAAACAATAGTCCAAACTATATTTTGTGCTGAGAAGCAGAGCCAGATAAAGAATAGAAAGAAAGAAAGAAAGAAAGAAAGAAAGAAAGAAAGAAAGAAATCAAGAAAGAAAGAAAGAAAGAAAGACAGAATAGATGTACTGGAAAGGGGAGACCAAGAGGAGAAATTGAATACTAGCAGTGAAACAAAGAGGTAATAAACCCTTAATAGTTTCCTAAAAGAGCAGGCATGATTGCTTTAATTGAAGCAGAAAGACACGAACACCGGAGATGTGCTCATTTAACACCAGGAAGATGAATTAGAAAAGCCGCCCCAAATATTTTTTCTCTGAGTGATGTACGATGTGATGAAAAGCTTGTAATATGTTATAGTTGTACCTTTGACATAGGATTTAACCCATTGGTGCAATGTCTGGATTTCCTGGTTTGCCTCTGTCTGCCTTTGGCTATTAGAAAGGAGACTGAACTGAGAGCGAAAACGGAGCCTCATAAGGGTTTGACGTGCAGGGTGAAGTCTTTCTGCAGATTTATGCTGAGCATTTACAGTAGCTTAAGAAGAACTGCAAAACCGAAGAGTACGATATGAAAGGTATTCCCTAGAGACAGATCACTCTGAAGTCTGGCTGCAAGTAGTCTTCGTGCTTAAGCTTCCAGGCCAAAGGATGGCAGATAAATATGTTACTAGAAATTGGAGATGTGGCATTTCACTCTTTCAGATGTTTCCAAAAAGGCAATTTTTACCATAGGAAAATCTCCAGAACAGAACCAAGCCACTTGGTAGACCTTCGCCCTGGCCCAGGCCCAGTGCCTAACTGGGCCATCAGAGGAAGGAAGCTTCTCACATAGCCTCAGTGAGTTCAGATCAGGAGTGGAAAAACAGATCCTCAGATCCTCTCTCCATGCCCTTTGTGTCCTGTTAACCCATAGAACCCATGGGCATGCTCTTCAAAAGCAATTAGCATTGCTGACAAAGCTACCCGCTTACACCTTACTGTCTTTCACAATAAAAGTATTTTTAAAAATTTAACAGAACGCACGGTTTCTGCCCATCAGTGCTTTGCTGCTAGCTTATTTAAAAAAAAAAAAAGTGCATTATGACCTCTAAGTGTTTTTCTACCATGCTTGCATAGAGCCAGCCCAGCTACATCTCATATTTGGCAAGTTTAATGAGTCTCCTCTCCTATCTCTCTTTTCCATCATTAAGATAATTCTTGAGACATTTAAGCAAGAGTGGACTCAGCCCAATACTCATAAACCTCGCTTTCCTCTGCCTTCTGGGTCATGATGACACAGTCTTGGGGTAACCACTCTGGCCGGGTCCTGTCGGCTTGTTACATACCCATCTAATGGTAGTACGGTCCCATGTAACCGTAGACCATACATGACCCAGCTTCCTGATGATTATGACATGTGGGGGAGCATAAAAAACCAGGGCACGACAGAAGCAGAGCATACAATCTGCTTCCTTTCAACCCATCTCACCCATGCCACAGTCCTAGGTGCAGACTAACTGGGAAATATTTCTGACTGCTATACTAGTCTCCAAAATATGCTACTATTCTTTCGCTGAGTTTGGAATAAATGCCTCCTTGCATTTGCTAGGCCTTTGACTTTTATCTGTGGCCACTAGCCTTAGCATTCTCTTTTATGTCAACCAATGACACGATCCCACTACCAATTCCGTATCTCAATGTCATCCTCACATGATTCCAGCCTCCTCCTTCCCCTGGTCTCCTTGCTCTGGGTTGCAGTCCTAGAAGGAACACATAGCAGATTTTAAATGCTAGGGTATTTCTGTTCCAGGGCCTCTTTTCCCAGTCATTTGGCAAATGCATAGCCTGTCTTTCCCTCTAGGATTGTTCCTCTGTAGGAATGTATATGGGTTAAATAATAACATTCCTCACCATCAGGCTTGGGGAGGTGTGGTGGGACACAAAGTGCCTGACTCAGGCTTTCCTGCAAGTCTGAGAAATGAATCTAGAGAGTTCTGTTATTCTTTAACAGATGTCTTTGGAAGGAAAAAGATGGAGAGAGAGCAGATGCTCTGGGCTCACCTAACAAAGTCGATCTTTGAGTCAGGTGTGAAGCTAGACGGACCCACAGCGGAGCAGGCAGACATGACATAACAACTCCATCTAAAACTTTCACCCCAAGAATTGACAAGCTGGGTGTTTCCTTTCTTAGACTTTTGCTTTGAAGTGGGTGTTCCAACGGCATGTGGGACCCTACCGCTCAGACCAGGAATCTACTTTGTGTTTAAAGTTAGGAGCTCCCCCGAAGAAGAAAAGATCACCGACGCCAGGTTACAGTATTCTACTGCTCTAGCGTGAAATCCTCAAGAACACTCTAGATTTTTGATGCACTTAGGATTGAAAAGACAAGCCTTAAGCTGTCAGTGATTTCACTGAGGGAAAAGCAAGTTAGCTTATTTAAAATCTTTTCTTATTAACACCAATAACAATTAATTACAAACATGTATTCTGATTTATGGACACCTGCTTAGCATCAACATCACAGACCCACCCCACCAATTATTCAGTGATACAATGGCACATTCATTTTGCTCAGAGGAGTCAAGACTTTTCTAATTTCCTGTGTAGCCACCTTCAGCTCTGTGTATATCTTCTTACTTTAAATTACCACCAGGCCTCAAACGTATTGGCTTGGTTTTGGAAGCAGCAGGAGGCACTTTTTGAAGTTTCTAAAACACGTACACATGCACACACGCACACGTGTGCACACACGCAGCCGTCGCTCGGTCCACAGGCAAGATGATAAGATCCCCTGTGTGCCAAAGTTTCCCAAGGACTTACTATCACTCAGATGTATAAAACTTCTGTTTTTTCCCCTTATTTTCATGATCGATCACAATTAGAAGTGTTTCTTATTTATAACACTGTTTTTGCAACAATAAAGAAACGTGGGATAAGTGATGACCAAAATGACTTTAGAAGTCAGCGTAGGACATTATTTTCTGCTATTAGTCCTTACCAATGTCAAGTGCAAAATTTAAATTAACAACACTTCCCTTATTGGAATGACTTCAGCACTTTTGCTGCCTTCCATTGATTTCTATTTACTTTGGCAGCCACAGGCAAGAAGAACATATTTCTGTGCCTGATGAAGCAACCTAAGACTTCACGAGGGGATATAGATGCAAATGTCACGATGAAATGTTGCTGCAAGGTTATTCTAAGAATTAACATAATACAGGAGGAACACTATTTATGTAGTGTTCCTGCAGGCCTTAACTTCCCGTTAGTGTTGTTAGACCAGTCTCCAGCTGTATTTCTCATATTAACAACTGGTCTATAGTACTTTAACCTAGCAGTAAATATGATGTCAAAGCCATTTGAAAACTAAACAGCCTACCTGCAAATATGTCATATGCCAGATATTCCCAACCAGGAGTAACCTTGACCCCGTGTCAGCTCCTGGGGAAGAAGCTGATGCTTCCTCCATGCCGCTAAAGTTACCGTGGGCAACTGGGGTCTATAAAGGGTTGTTCTTTATTACAAATACCAATAATAAATATTTCTAAGGTCCAAGCTGGCTTCAAAAGGCATAAAAATCTAGAGAAGGGCCAAAATAAGTTTTGGACTCATTGTCCAGGTTTTTTCTCTTTTTTGTTTAAACTGTTAGCCTCAGGTTTCTTCGAGTTGAAAACCAGTGGTGTCAAAACAATCAAGAGATGCTCCCTCTTCTTCTTCTCTTTCCCACTGTATCACCTGCAATAAAAATCCAATCACACGATGGCATATTCAATTCATCTACCAAAGGTAATGAGGCAGAAATGTGAATCACCACGCTTTTCTTGAACCCTGTCTTCCACAGCCTGGCATTTCAACCATTTGCCAACAGTGAGTGGCTCTACTGGCTTTATCAATAATATAGAAATAAATAAAGTTAAGCTAAATGTTTTAAAAGTGAGATCAACCAGAGACGACTAAAGAACACATTTCTTTCACTCTGCTTTTAAATGAAAAAAGACTTTGCTGATCCGATGTCAACCTCAATCCCATCTTCTAGGACTGGAGGTGACACCAGGAAGTGGGCCCAGTTCGAGGAGCGATGCCCACAGGACACCCCCGGAGCCTGGTGGAAAGCCAGATGGGAAGAGGGGTGTATGCTGAGAACCCATTTAGCTGCAACTCAGCCAGAGCACGAGAACTAACACCCCCCGTCCCCCGCCCCGGCATGGGGCGGGGGAGGCATGGACTCCTTGAACGGCCCCAGACAGTCAAGACTTCTGTTTTATGTCCCATCGCAATTATTAGGAGAGCAGGCGAGTAAGTTGAAGCAGCTGTGGGGCCACGTGCACATTCACCACGAGGTGCTGCCCCGCGGATCCCACCTGCACAGGCACCCACCACCCCCAACCAGGACCAAGTCCACTTCTCTGAGGCATTCTGGGAGATGCCACTGCTCAGCAGCTCGGCGTTACTCTTGAACGATGCCACACAGGTACTTGGCTCTTCACTGCTTGGGAACATCGGCTAATGAGACTCAGAAAAAATTTCACCAGTCCCCCATGGAAGTGGAAAATTCCCGATGAGAAAGTTCCTACAGCAGAAAACTTCTCACGGTGTCTCCTGCCATTTTGATACACAACTGGGCCTACTGGTCTAGCCTGAGCAACCGCACTGGTCTGTCCGTGGTCATTGTGCAGTCGGGGCCATCCTCGGACTCACCTGTACTCACGCTTAGCCATTCAACAAACCTGTCCTGACTCCTCCGTGCCAGGGGCTCGATTAAGCCACGAGCAATTCTGACAGGGTCTAGCTCTCCATCAGCTTCTAAGTCAAGGCACAGTGAATCACTCTGAAGTGGGGTGAGTGGCAGGACACGAGAACAAAACTGTATTCACGGTGACTACAGTGCTTCTCAGACCATCCGCACAGAGCCCACCTTCCCTTGGTTAGGCCAACTTTGAAGGGGGCAAAGAGGACTCTTGAACCACTCTGGCTAGAAAGGAATGTCTCAGATTCCAGGCCCAGATTTGATCTCTACCTATATCTTTGTAAGTTTTCCAGGTTACCAAAATAAATTTAAATGGAAACTTCTGCCATCTTAGACTATAAGCAAAGACTGGATTTTGTTAGGTCCTGTACCCAGTGACCAATTTCTTTATAAGTTACATTTCTAAAATGTATCGGGAGGTAGTATCTGGGGATTTAAAAATGTATTTATCCATTGATTGATGAGGTGGTGGCTAGTGTTATTTGTTCAGCAATCAGTTATTTAGGCCTCACTGTGTACCAGGTACTGTTCCAAGAGCTCCTAGTTTTAACATGTGAAAGCCTCATTGGAACCCTCCAAGAGAGAGGTGCTGTTATTACTTCCATTCACAGACGAGGAAACTAAGTATTGAGAGGTTAAGTGACTTCCACAGGGTCACACAGCAGCTGGGAGTAGCAACTTCCACAGGATCCTTTCCAAGCTATCTGGATACCTGTCAGGGAAGCTCTCTAAGAATGACAGTCTGAACAGCCCATCTTCACCCCAAGGCTCCCCCTCTTTTGCTGCCCCCTGGAAGTGCCCTCCCTTGGACCCTGTGTCCAGGCAAAAAATATGCTCAATGCCAGGAGAAATAGGAGAACTTCAATGCCAGCACCTGCAGGCTCCTGCTGCCAGGGATGGAAGAGACAAAGTACGGTTCAGCCCTGTGGCTCCTTGACCCTAGACTTTTGGGAAGATAATCTTACACCAAAAGAATCTCAGAAAAAATGAAGTCTAATAATAAAAGCCTTCAGAGATGCCAGGCAAAACCTTCCCCCCGAGATCTGCAAGAACTTGTGCTCCAGGGCTGGGGGACTGGACAGACAGAGCAGGCAGGAGGTAGAAAGGGCAGCTGGGCTCATACTGATCTCAGCAGTTAAATACGAGGGTCCTTTGGACCACAGTGCCCTTCCTGCACCAGAGGACCCAGAGGTTTTGACTAAGAAAGGGGAAGCATTGGTTTCTTTCCCCCAAATCTAGATAGAACATATAACCTTGACCATGTCAGTGTGATAGATCCCATCAGTCTAATTCCAAGCATTTCAAAGAGAACTGCGCAGGCACATCAGCAGGAGGCCTTTGGAATCTTGCACCACAAAATCAAAAACCTGCAGTTAACAGAACAGAAAGAATTAACACGCAGGCCAAAACTATCTTCAAAAGCAACAGAGTGAGTTCCCCAACACTGGAAGTATTCAAACATCACTTGGCCCAGATGTTATAAAGGGAATTCAGACATCTAGGTGGTTCAGCTAGATCAGTGGTATCCAAATCTAGACATTCACCAAGATGCCCTAGAGAATTCTGAAAAAATACACACAGCCTGGCTCTAGGCCATACAGTTGGACTCATTAGGTCTGGAATGGGACCTAAGGAATCTGTAATTTTCACAGAACTTGCACCTATTTTTGTGCCCCCCCCCCAGCCCAGGATTGGGAATCTTTGGACGGGATAACTTCTGGGGTTCCTTTAAACGGGAGAGGCTATGATTTCTTCCCAAGACGACGAGCCTCACCCGCCACATATTTACAGGTAGAAAAACGCCGGTGTAGATTGCTTGTCATTGGGGAATGGTTTTTACCCCCACACAATGCAGTGGTTTGCATATTTGCTGATGTTTCCCCCCAAAAGCATGCGGGAATGAATCATTATTGAAACAATTTACTTTCAGTTAGTGCATGAATGCCTTCCCATGATGCTCTGATGCTTTGTTTGTCCTCCTATAAAAATTATTTATGACCCAAGTGTGATCTTTTAAATCAGAATACTTATTCCTGAAATCAAAGCTCTAGCATGCTAATGCAAGTAGAAACCTTGATAATTTTTCAAAGCCATGTTGAATATTCAAAAGCTGGAACTGAAGGAAAGGAGTTAACATTAATTAATATTTGAAGCAGTAAAATAAAAGCAACAGTGAAGCTAATTTTGCAGGACAATTAATCATGAGTCTTGCTAATTACACATGGGATTTTGCAAATGATTTTTTTCTCAGGTAGCAAAGTAAAAATGATAATCCGCTACCCATCAAAATCATTGGCTTCTCACCAATGTCCCCAGCAAGAGCAATTAGTGGGAACAGCAGAGCCCTAGTAATTGCATGTCAAGAGAGGAGAATGTGAGAATTTTAATTGCTCTAAATAAAGACCACTTGCTCATATGTACACCTGATTGTCCAAAACAACTCTGAAAGCTGGAGCAAGTATGCCACCACTTCCAGGTGCCCACATAAAAATAACTCTGCAGGAGCAGGGTGTTCCCAGCAACCCATGTCGTTGCGGGAAGAAAACGTCAATATGCCTTCACATTCTGAACTGCAGTGTCATCACTTGAATATAAGAACTACCAAAAAAACCAAACAAACAATAAAAAACCACCCACTTGGGAAAATGTGCATATTCTTTATATTTGCCAAATATTTATTGCTGACATTTTTTTTTTTGAGGAACTTTAACTATCTACAAGGTGCCAAGGGCTTCAAATTTACTGAATTTTAGGATCGCCAATAAAATGTTTTTAACAAGACATCTCAAGAGGGCATAAAATTAAAAATTACCATATTCATGAGTGTAAGCCTCTAAGATTGCAATGCTATAAACTGGATGTTTATAATTTGCTTGTGGCTTTCTTAATTAAAAACTGGTAATTAGAAACTCAAGTACTATTTTTTACTTCATCCTCTACACTTCCATGCTACTGTTACTTTTCAGTTTAATATATGTACACATGGATGCACACAATTGCAAATGATCAATAATATTTAACTGTGTGTCTAAAACCTAAATGATGATGGATACATTTAAATATTGCTTTCCAAGAGATTATTATTCCAATGGCCATGTCGTGGCTTAAACATTTAGTTTAAACAAGACAGCTACCATTTCTTGCTCTTCCAAACATGCATCATTTACCCTCATTTTTAAGTCGAATTGCTGAATTGCCTTCCAAGGACTGCTGGTATCTGTGGTCTGCATGCCTAGCCTTGCATCTTTAAGTACACCATATTGAGGTGCTAAAGCACCACGCACTTCCTGCTATTAGCTTTGTCGGCTGGGCATTAAGCTTGGAGCAGTAACCTTAGCTTACCACCATCTCGTCTTTGCACGTCCAAAACTGTGCACATGGCTTACTACACCAGAACTACTTAAAAGCAACATGGGAGGGCCGCTTCCTTCACTGAATTACCAGCGGATCACAGGTGTGTATCTGGCTCCCGGAGGTGATTCAGGTAATAAGACTCGGATGGTGATTTAAATGGTTAGAAGCTTTTCCAGGGAAGGCAGTCCTCACAGTCCTATCATTTTGTAGATATTGCTCACAAATGGCAAATTATTTACCCAGCCTCCTTAAGTGATTGCTTTTGATTTTTATTATGTTTTAAAACAGAAACCTTCGAAGATGGTGCTTTCCTGTCAAGGCATAACCATGATGGCATCTTAAATTAGAAGTCCTTCTTAGGGTCATTTTTCATATATACCTATCTCATGAGACCTTAATCCAACCTCCACTTTTCTTCTTCAAACATCAATTTGTGACCGAAAAGGATCTAAGTCAGAACAATCATTATTTACTTAGAAGCATTTTACGAAGACACAAAGAACATGCTGTTCACTTTCATAGGAGGATTTTTCAGAGGGTCTAGAATGAAATGACAAAGAAAAGAAAGCGGTAAGTGAAACAAAGCTTACTGGGTAAGAGAGCCTTATGGCCATGTCTCAGGTGGCTCTAAAAGGTCTAATGCAAATTATAAGATGATTACTTAGAAAATGCATCGTTTTTACAGATCAAGATATAAGCACATACTATTATTCTAAATTTCTAAAGAGCACAAGGAGTAAAGTGCAGAATTCACCAAGTTTCTTCCCTGGGCTATTAAAGTTCCTGAGCAGCATTTAGAATGCTCACATATACATTTTATTTCCTGGGTTGTCTGGCATTAACATCAGGGGATTGCTAAAGTGCTATTTATACTGCTACTCATTACTGGGCAAAATGTGTCATTTCCCAACATTAAATGTTTATAAAAGGGTGTTACAGTAATAAGGGGTTAGGTATGCCAGAAGTTTCCAAATCAAGGGCCAAACCACTTCAGAGTCAACTTGGCATACGTATTCCTAGATTCTAGCTATCCATGAAGGCAACAGAGTAGAGCTTGGCTTGACCTTTGCCCCACACAACCCCCAGGACTTTTGTGGTTTTTCTTGACTACAGCATCTGCAGACATATTGGTAATTTTTAACACCGTGGCTGCCTTCCACTGTAGCAAAACAGATCTATTATATTGGCCCTCTGATGGAGTTTATGGTGCCACGTCAATTAAATGAAGCAGAGAGAGACAGTGAACAGACTTCCTATCACCCATCATTTGAGAAGAGATGTGCAGTAAAAGAACACATTTTCTGCATCCATATCAGTTTAGCATCAAAGAAAAAGTGTATATACAAGCAACAAAAAGAAAGGGAAAGGAGAACAACCACAACAAATGATGAAGCTGACCAATCCAGGACGGGTCACTAATACTCTCGGGCTTCAGCTGCCTCCTTTGGTTTTAGACCAGATCAGAGGTTCTTAATCTGTCACCTAGATTGAGCTGTATTAATAGCCAGGAAAGAAGAAAAAGGAGACGAGCCCTTTCCTCCATTGCCGGCCAAAGCTCCTTGAACATCTTGATGGCCTGAGTAGTAACAAATCTGTGAGTCACTAATACCTACCGGGCTGGTGAGCTGGCTGACCTTAGCTATACTGTTACCATAACAACACTGCAAGATTTGTTTGTCTAACAGGTTGCTGGAAATGAACTCTTACTGTGGCCTCCACACTGGGCATCTTGCTATGTTCTTTCTAAGGGTCCTTCAGCTTACATGTCACAGACTTTGAAAGGACTGCTAAAACCCACACGACCTGTGTCCATGTTCAAAATAAAGGGAAAGGAAATTCAAGAAGCTAAAAAAGATTGATCAAGTCTGTGGATGGACAGGCAGCTGGAATTCGCTGGAACGAACCCTTCAAGCACATGAAATGAAAGCACACACCACAGATTATTTAAAATAGTTAAAGAGCTCAAAGGGTATTTGCTCTGATATGACAGAAGTAGAATTTGAAGGGGAATCAAGGCAGTCAGAGAGAAGCGGGTAATAGAAAAAAAAAAAAACACAAAAACCAAACCTGGATTCTTAAATAGTAGGTTCTAACCCTCAAAATGTAAACACGGAAGTGTCCATCTCTTGAACTGTAAATGCGAGGGGTGACCTAAATGGCCCTCTTCAGCATTGCCAACCTGGGAGTAAATCGTTAAAGACAATAAAGAAGACATTACTCTTGGGTATGAAAGATAAGGAAAGAGGCAATGGGCAGGTGGTAAAATGAGAAGTTACGGCAGGAGGACAGGAAAAGGAAGTTATGGCAGCATGGGGGCAGAGTGATCTTCCCACCTCTCACGCTGTGCTCTCGCAATGCCCTGGCTGGTTGGGACTGGCCGTGGTCACTGTGTGATCTGGTATTCAACGAGAACTTGGGTGTTGCAGGGAAGAACTGCCATCTAGTATATAGGTTAGTGACCTCCAATCTACGCGTCTAATACACCCAGCATGGAAGGAGATAGAAAATGATATCTTCTCATGTAAGACTTTGCCTGCTGACCAGAAGAAAATAAAGCTATTAGGCTTTTATTCAAATAGTTGGTCTCCAAGATAAGTTTCCAACAGAGGGAGAAGTTCACTGTGTGTACTAAGGCAAAAACACCCCCTCTGTAAGCTGAGCATGGAGGGTCAATGAGCGGCCCCGGGGAGCAGGGGTAGGCCCTCCCCACTAGAACTGAGAAGTGCCTCGGGCCACCCACAACGCAGGCCTGGCAGGGCTCAGGCCTGTGCAGCCCACCACTCTGTCTTCCCACCAACCAGATGATTTCCAAGGGCTGTGAGCAAAAGCCCAGTTGCCTTTAGAGTCACCAGGCCCTGCATTTAAAGGAAAACAGTGTTTGTTCATAACTCCAGAGAATGATGAAGGGGAGAGAGAAGAGAGAAACAGCAAAGTTAGAGCTGTTTAGACCAAGGAGGGAGAACCCTGATGATTCAGCCTCCTTTGTCTCTTCATTTCCAAGAGGTATCATCTTCACAATCAAGAAACCCCTTCCTTATGCAGCAAAGCAGGTCAGACTGAACCCAGTCATCTTTCCGGACCATTATTCACTCCCCTTCCTTCTGCCCTTGAACAAAACATACATGCCTTCTCTTTTCCTATGTCAACTTGTCCTTTTTGGGAGCTCTCATGTCAGAAACAGCTGTTTCATGTCTCCACCCATATTTCTGTTTCTCTTCTCCTTGACCTTTTTAAACAAGCTGTTGGCCTGTGTTCAAATGGGGAGTCCTTAGAAGGCATGGTGAGATGAGAAGAGCCACGGTGCTCAGGGCACCAAGAAGAGGCGGCCAAACAACAGCGCCCCGCGGGGGTGCGGGGGTCTGCCGACACCCAAAGAGGTCCTGGCTCCAAAAAGAGCCTGACCATCATTGCCACACAGATCTGAACGTCAGGATCAAATACGCTCTCTTCCCCCTCACAAACTGTAAAACTGGTCGAGATTCTTCAGCATATTATGTGTAATTCTTCATTAGGAATATGAAAAAAAAAAGGGAAATTATTCTCTGATATAAAAGATATATTTTCTTTTTCCTTTCTCGTTTTCTAGATATTGGATTACATTTTCATACGTTCCCACTTCACTCTGCCAAAGAGTAGCTGGTCAGTGAAGTCTTCACAAAGCATTTTAAATAGTGCAGAACTCTGCATAGCAGTTTAAACAAATTTGCATCCTATGAGGTATATAGGTAATTAGTGAAAATAAAAAAATGTCTTGTCAAGGATAAGGAGACTTACAAGAATCTCAAAGCACTTTGTAATTATTACACTTTGAGATGGAAAGTTAAAAAAATATCTTAATGACTAGCACCAGAATTTTTCTTGGGGAGTGAATTATCTTTGTTCAGGAACATATCTTGATAAGCTTTGAGGGGGAGATGGTGAAACCCAGAAGACCCAGGGTTAGCGGGAACTAAGGTAGCAAAAGAGAGGTCAAACTGCTCTTCAGAGGGAGGGAGAGTGAAGGGGGACAAAGCAACGGACAGAGAAGCCAGGAAGCTGACATGAGATGGGGCACTTGGAGTTGGAGTCGTGCTGGTGGGAGGCACGGAGGGACTCTTACGAAGGAAGTGAAGAAATTCGGCTTGAGGTTATTCGCTTTGCTGTGATGTAAACCCCTCCTGTGTCCCCAAAAGTCTCAAGTAGAGTGTATTGAACAGTCATGGATTTCTTTTCTTTTGGTAGAACTCAAGGAAGGGATCCCTTCTGTGTCCTATGCAGAGGTGCTGGTGTTAGGATTTCAGTAAAGGAACTGGAGGGGGCGTACAATTCAGCCCCTAACACTGTTGTTACATGCAACAATGCAGGAGAACTCAAATGTGCGGGGCACAGTAAGACAGGCCAGTCTCAAAAGGCTTCATACTGTATAATTCCATTTACGTGGTTCTCTGGAAAAGCAAAGCTTTAGTCCCGTGGATAGGTGTACTTGTTTAAACCAGCTCACAAAGATTTCCTCCTATGTTTTTTCTGAGAGTTCTATGATTTTAGGTTTTACACTTAGATCTATTACTCATTTAGATTCAGGTTCTTTATCGAGGTTATGGATGTCCTACTGTTTCATCATTTGTGGAAAAGACTATTCTTTCTCCATTCAATTGCCTTTCGATTTGTTAGAAATCACTTGTTCGTGTATGAGTGGGTCTATTTCTGCACCTGCATTCTGTTCCACTGCTTTGTGTGTCGGCCTTTCACCAGTGCCCCAGTCTTCATCACTATGGCTTGAGAGTCAGTCTTCAACTTGGCTAGCGAGATTACTCCAAATGTATTTATTTTCTAAAACCATTTTCGCTTTCCTACCTCTTTTGCCTTTCTGCCTATTTTTTAAATTGCTTATTGATATCTATATTATTCTTGCTGGAATTTCGATTGGAAGTGCATTGTGTCTATAGATCAATTTGGAGAGAATTAGCATCTTGACTATGTTGAGCCTTCCAACCCATAAACATGATATGTCTCTCCATTTATCTAGGTCTTCTTTTATTTTTATTATCAGTATTTTAAAATTTTCAGCATATGGATCTTGCACATATTTTGCTAGATTTACACCATCTTTTGTGCTGTTGTAAATGGTGTTGTTTTTTAAATTTCTATTTCTAATTGCTCGTTGTTAATATAGAGAAACAGAATTGATTTTTTTAAAGATTTATCTTTTTATTATGTTCAGTTAGCCACTGTATCGTATATCATTAGTTTTTGATGTGGTATTCAATGATTCATTAGTTGCATATAATACCCAGTGCTCATCACAACACCTGCCCTCTTTAGAACCCATCACTCTGTTACCCCATTTCCTACCCTCCCTCCCCTCTGAAACCCTCAGTTTATTTCCCAGGGACTACAGTCTCTCATGGTTCATCTCCCCCTCTGATTTCTCCCCCTTCAGATTTCCCTCCCTTCCCCTAAGGTCCTCCGTGCTATTCTTTATATTCCACATGAGTGAAACCATATGATAATTGTCTCTCTCTGCTTGACTTACTTCACTTAGCATAATCCCCTCCAGTTCCATTCATGTCAATGCAAATGGTGGGTATTCAACCTTTCTGATGGCTGAGTAATATTCTATTGTATATATGGACCACATCTTCTTTATCCATTCATCTGCTGAAGAGCATCTCTGCTTCTTCCACAGTTTGGTTATTGTGGACATTGCTGCAATGAACATTGGGGTGCATGTGTCCCTTCTTTCCACTACATCTGTATCTTTGGGGTAAATACCTAGTAGTGCAGTTGCTGGGTCGTAGGATAGCTCTATTTTTAACATCTTGAGGAACCTCCATACTGTTTTCCAGAGTGACTGTACTAGCTTGCATTCCCGCCAACAGTGTAAGAGGGTTCCCTTTTCTCCACATTCTTGCCAACGTTTGTTGTTTCCTGTTTTGTTAATTTTTGCCATTCTAACTGGTGTAATGTGGTATTTCATTGTGGTTTTGATTTGTTATTTCCCTGATGGCTAGTGATGTCGAGCATTTTTTCATGTGTCTGTTAGCTATATGTATGTCTTCTTTGGAGAAGTGTCTGTTCATGTCTTCTGCCCATTTTTTGACTAGGTTACTTGTTTTTTGAGTGTTGAGTTTGAAAAGTTCTTTATAGATCTTGGATACCAGCCCTTTATCTGTAATGTCATTTGCAAATATCTTCTCCCATTCCGTGGGCTGCCTCTTACTTTTGTTGACTGTTTCCTTTGCTGTGCAGAAGCTCTTTATCTTGATGAAGTTGCAAAAGTTCATTTTTGCTTTTGTTTCCCTTGCCTTTGGAGACATGAATTAATTTTTATATATTGACTTTGTAGCTTGCAACTTTCCTAAATTCATTCATTAGTTTTTGGAGTTATCTGTAGATTTCTTGGGATTTTCTACATAAACAAACATGCTGTCCTTGAATAGGGGCAGTTTTATTTCTTCCTACCCAAACTGCATGCCTTTTATTTTTTTCTTGCTTTATTACACCAGCTAGGACCTCCAGGATAATGTTTAATAAGAGTGGTGTGAGTGAACATCCTTGCCTTTTCCCCAATCTTAAAGAGAAAGCATTCTGTCTTTCATGATTAAATATGTTAGCTGTAGGGTGGTGTTTTGGTTTTGTTTTTGTTTTTTTATAGATGTCCTCTATTAGGTTGAGAAAGTTTCCTTCTATTTCTTGTTTGTTCAGTTTTTGTCATGAATGCAGGTTGAATTTTGTCACATGCTTTTTCTGCACCAATTTATGTGACCATGTGGTGTTTCTTCTTTAAACTGTTAATATGGTAAGTTATATTGGCTAATTTTGAATATTGTCACTGCCTTACATCTCTAGATAAATCCCACTCAGTGACCGCTTACTATTATTTTTACATGTTGCTGGATTCATTTTGTTAATTATTTTTTTAAAGATTTTATTTATTTATTTGACAGAGAGAGACAGCCAGCGGAAGAGGGAACACAAGCAGGGGGAGTGGGAGAGGAAGAAGCAGGCTCCCAGCGGAAGAGCCTGACGTGGGGCTCGATCCCAGAACGCTGGGATCACGCCCTGAGCCGAAGGCAGACACTTAATGACTGCGCCACCCAGGCGCCCCTCATTTTGTTAATTTTTAACTGAATATTTTTGTGTCTATGTTCTTAAGGAGTATTGGTCTACAGTGAGGTTTTTTTGGATTGTATTTATCTGACTTTGGTATCTTGGTAACATTTGCCTTATAAAATAACTTGGGAAGTGTTACTCTCTCCTTCTACTATCTGGAACTCATTGTGTAGAATTGGTTTTATTTCTTATTTAAATGTTTGGTAGAATTGACCAGCAAAATCATCTGAGCCTGGAGATTTGTTTTATGGAAGGTTAGTTGTTTGTTTTACTATAAATTCAATTCTTTTAATAGTTATAGTTCAATATAATCATTCAGTTATAGGATTGAATTTAATAGTTAAGTTTAGGTTAACTATTTTATCTTGGATGAACTATGCCAATTTGTGATTTTTGAGGAAATGATTCTTCTCCTAAAAATTGATGACTTTATGTATATAGGGTTGTTTGTAGCATTCCTTATTACCTGTTAAGGTCTGCAGGGTTTATAATTATATTCCCTCTTTCATTCCTGCTATTGGTAGCTTATATATTCTCTTTTTTCTTTGGCAGTCTTACCAGAGGTATCCCAATTTTAGTGATCTTTTGAAAAGAACCAGATTTCTTTTGGTTAGTGTTTGCATGGCATACATTTTTCTTCCTTTTAGTTTTAACCTACCTATATCATCATTATATTTGAAGTCAGCTTCTTATAAATTGCAGAGTTGGGTCATGTCCTTTTCATCCATTCTGATTCTTTTTCTTGATATGTTTGACTATTTACATCTATTGACATATTGATATCTTTGGATTTAAATCTGCCATGTTATTACTTGCTTTCTATTTGTTCCCTCTGCTTTTTGCTTCTGTTTTACCTTTCCTGCACTCTTGGATTATTTTAACAGTCTTGATATTCCATCTTAATTTACCTCTTTTTTTTTTCACTGTATCTCTTTGTGTATGTTTTAGTGATTACTCTAGGGATTACAATATACATATCTTACTTTTCAAAGCCGACTTAGAATCAGTCTTTTACCACTTCTGGATTATACGAACTTGTCACCACATGGGGCCTTCTGCCCTCTTCACTTTATGTTATGCTTGTCTAACATATTATACTTATATACTTGAAAACCTTACCAGAGAATGTTATAATTTCTGTTTTCGGTGGTGAAAGATATTTTAAACAACTTAAGAGGATAAAACAGTTTATTTTATTTATCCAGATATTTACCATTTTTACTGCTTTTTTCATTCCTGATGGTCCCGGTATCCTCCAGCCTCATGGCCTCTCTATTAGCAATTCTTTTAAAGCAGGTCTGTTAGCAATGAATTCTCTTGGTTTGCCTTTATCTGAGAAGATCTTTATTTCGTCGCATCCCTAAAAGATATTTTCACTTGATACAGAATTCTGGGTTGGCAGTTCTTTATTTTGAGCACATGTTATGAAAAGTTCTACCATTTCCTTTTGGCATTCCTGGCTTCCAATGGGAAAAACACATTCTAATTGTTGTTTCCATAACAAATTTATTATTTTCCTCTGGCCGCCTTCAAATAATTTTTATTTTTAGTTTTCAGCAGTTTGATTATGATATGTGTGGGCATTGAATTCTTTGGGCTTATTGTAGGTGGGGTTTTCTGAGCTTTTCAATCTGTAGGTTTTTGTCCTTTGCCAAACTGAGGAAGTTCTCAGCCATTATTTCTTCTAATAATTGTTCAGCAACCCACTTTTTCTCTTCTCTGAGACTAGTAACACATGCTAAAATCTTTTGGTATTGTTCTGAAGGTGTCTGACTTTCTGCTTATTTTTTAAGTTATTATTTATGTAGTTGTATTAATATCTGCCATATTTGTAATTCTCTTCTATTCACTGCATTTGCTCTTTGTTTCTTTTCCCCCCATCTGTCTGCTTTCTCTGGTTTTGAGCATTTTATATGATTCCATTTCAAGTCCTCTCAGCATATCTCAGCATAATTATGCTTTAAAAATTAACTGTTTACCTAGATTTTATAATGTAAATTTTTAATTAATCAAAATCCACCTTTAAAAAACACTATAGCATTTCATGTGTAGTTCAGCTACCTTATAATTCCCAATTTGTCCCTTACATCCCTCATGACATTGCTGTCATGGTTTTCTCTTATTCATATGCTGTAATAACTCAATATTGTTACTATTATTTATTTAAATAGCTGCTTTCTATGTCAATTAAGAATACAAACAATGAAAGATTCTATTTATCTTCATTTATTCCTTCTTTGACACTCTCCCTTTCTTTATTTAGATGTGCGCTTCTGAACTTCTGAACTATCCCATCTTCCTTCTGCTTGAAGAACTTCTTAAAACATTTTTTGCTGACCAAGTCTGTTGGTGTTAAATGCCCTCAGTTTGTTTTGTTTTGTTTTAATCTGACAAAGTCTCTATTTCTCTTTCACTTTGAAGAAAATTTTTCTAGGTATAGAATTTTAGGTTGATGGTGTTTTCCTTTCAACCCTTTAAGTATTTAATTCCACTCTTTATTTGGTTGTATGATTTCTGATAAGTACACTGTAATTTTTATCCTTGTTCTCCTATATGTGAAATGGGATTTCCCCCTCTAGCATCTTTTAAGATTTTCGGCTGCACTGTCTATTGATAAGCCCATCCAAGACTTCTCCATTTCTGATACATTGCTTTTGATTTCTAGCATTTTCTTCTAATTTTTTTTAGAGTTTCCATCTCTCTGCACACTACCCAACTGTTCTTGCATCTTGTCTATTTTTATCACTCGAGCTCTTCATATGCTTATCATACTTATTTTAAATTTCCTGTCTGATAACTCCAACACCTACATTGTATCTCAATTTTATTCTGATGAATGCTTTGTCTCTTCAGATTGTTTTCCATTACCTTTTGGCATGCCTTGTGATTTTTTTGTTGAAAGAAGACATGTTGCACCGAGTAACAGGAACTGAGGAAAATACGCCTTCAGTGCAAGGACTTATGTTAATCTAGGTAGGAACTGAGCTGTGTTTAATGTTTGCTGTAGCTACAGGCGCCAGAGGCTTCAAATTCCTTTAGTGTCATTGTTTTGCCTTTGAACATCCCTGAATTCTCTTGCTAAGAGTCTGTGTCTTACAGTTCTTGCTGCTGTAATCCACTTACACTGGAGTGCTGTGGTGTGGCGGTCAGCTGCAGGACAGGAACAGCGTCTATAATCTTCCAATTAAACCTCTGTCATGTAGTCGACTTATGACTCATGGCTGTGATCTTCATAAGTGCTTCTCCAGTCGAGTAGCCTGGTCACCTTGTTTTCCCACCTGCCTCCTACTCCCTTCCCTGGCTGAAGTATTCCATTCTATTTCCTTGAGGTCCTGATCCTTGGTGACTATGATTTTTCTCCCTTAGGCGAGACAGAAAAGCTAGAGGGGGATGGAGTGGAGGGAAGTGCCTTCCTCCAGTTGGAATAAGTCTTTGGCTAAGTCCTTTCCCCTGTAGAGTAGGCCTTTATTACAGAGAAGGCTCTGGGTTTATTTCATAATAATTATTCTTCCTCTTCCCACCAAAGCCACAAGATGATCTTTTTCAGATATCTGGTGTGAGAACTTGGTGGGACTCCTAGAGGTAAAGCCCATGAAAGACTGCAGCCTCCTAGGAATTCCTCACTGTCACACTCATCCACATTCCACCTCCAGCAATTTGTCAAAATTACCTTCTAAGTAATATTGCCAGTTTATGGCTCCAGTGGCTTTTGCTTCAGGCAAGCAAATCTCAGCTGTGCCTCTCTGGATGCACCTATCACTCTAGATTTGGGGGTAGTACTTAGTCCTATGACTTCAGTTCTCTGATGAGTCCAAGAAAAGTAATTAACTTTTAGCTGTTCCAGCTTTTTCTTGTCATAAGAATAGAAATGGTGCTGTCCAAGTTCTTTACATGTTGGAGCTGAAACCAGAAGACTATTTTTTTTACTCCTTTTTATTTCTGTTGCTCAGCTGGATAATTTCTGTTGGTCTATCATTGAGTTCGCTGACTTTTTACTCCATCATCTTCATTCCTTTATTCAGCCCATTCTGCTACTCAGTTATTTCAGTTATTATATCTTTCAGTTCTAAAATTTCCTTTGGATGCTCTTTAGGCCATCTATTTCCTTGCTAAGACTTTCCATTTTTAAAATTCATTTCAAAAGTGCTGCAATAACGTATTGGCAGGTTTTTATAATAGTTGCTCTGAAGTCTTTGACAGATTATTCCAACATCAGTGTCATCTTAGAGTCAGCACCTGTTGACTGTTTTTTTCCCCAGGTGAACTGAGATTTTCCCTGGCTCTTTGAATGCCAAGTAACTTTGAATTGTACCTGGACATTTTTAGTGTTGTGAAATTCTCGGTCTTGTTTAATTAAACCCTATGAAAATGTTGAATTTTTGTTTTAGCTAGCAATCAATCTGTTTAAGTTCAGGCTGCAAGCTGCAACCTGTTTCCTGTGGGTTGAGGGGTTTTTTTAATGTCAGTTAGGCTTTAACAGTGCTATTCAGATCCATCCCACATGTGCACCCCCCACCCCCAGTAACCAGTATGGGACCTGAGCAGCATTGTTACTTTATTCTCAAAGTACTCTCCATGCTGATCAGAACCAGGTCCGTGCATGCAGGGTGGGGCCTGGAGTTCATAAACAATTTTATGGGAGTCACTTTCCATAGCATCTTCCTCTTCATGATCTTTCAAGGAGTTGAGAACTCCTGAAAAAAGAATTTCCCATACTTTCAGTCCTCTGACAAGAAAACTGGGGCTTTAGTTACTCCAACTTGTAGTACAGCAACAAAGGTTGGTCCTATTAGACAACTGTCTTGGACCAAAGCTCTACTGATCAGAGAAGAAAGTTCCCCTTTCTCAGAGTTTTGGTTCTCATACCCAGATTGCTATAGGATTGCTTGAAGACTAGGATGCAAGAGAATGGAGAAAAGATTTTTTTAAAAAGAAAAATGGTTAATTTCCCCAACTCTCTCTGAGTGTTAGAAGTTCCCTCTCCTGCTAGTCAATCCAGACATGGAGGGTTTCTCCAGAAGCTCTCTCTGCACCACAGCACCCACTTCTGGGTTTCGGGCTGCACTGAGTTCAGCTGGAGAGAAAAACAACGGCCTGTTTAGTGACACTTCAACTCCCGATCCTCTTCCCTAACCTGCCTACTACTGTCCGTTTTTCAGAGTCCTCACGTAACTGCTCCATGTATCCTATCCTAGTGTCATGACTGCACTCAGTGTGTACTTAATCTTAATGAGAGCCGGAATATGCCAGATACGTAAGACTAGATACTTCCCAAGCCTCAGTCCCTTCACCCATAAAGGGGGAATGGCAATAATTTGTGACTAGAGTTTGTAGAGCACAAAGGAGACAATACATGTAAAGTACTTAATTCTCAGAACATTGTAATGTGTCCAACAAATATTAGCTGCTGTTATTATTTTTGTTGTTATTGTTTTTGTCACTGCTGCTGCATCAACACTGAGATGGCACATTGGATAGCAGTAGTAGAAAGAGGCAAGAGAAAGGTAGTGTGATTAACAAATGTGGAAAGAATGAAGGAGAGTCCGCATTATGTATCCCATACTTAAATCATTCATTTAGACATTTTGCTTTAAGTCAAGAAATAGTGAAGCTACGTGAACGGTATATCATGCAGCAATGTTTAGTTGTAGGTGACAACAATGTGTTATTGTGCTATTCCCCATGCTCAGTGCACAGATGGACACTTTATTCCTTCCTTCCTGTCTTGAAAAATGATAAAGAGGAGAAAGGCAGCCCCCGGGTCACTTCCTGGATGGGGATATGGAGGTAATGAAGATGAGTGTGAAGGTAGGAAAATCTCTACACCCTCTCCTTCTGCCTAATTTCACTCCATGCACGAGATAGCTTTACATGGTCATTACCTTTGGTGCAAAATTCATGCATCGTGCCCAGAATCAACATTTTGTTAAAGATTTTATTTATCTGAAAGAGAGAGAGAAAGAGAGAGAGAGCACAAGTGGGGAGGGGGTAGCAGAGGGAGAGGGAGAAGCAGACTCCCTACTGAGCAGAAAGCCTGATGCGGTGCTTGATCCCAGAACCCTAGGATAATGAACTGAGCCAAAGGTAGACACTTAACCCACTAAGCCACCCAGGCGCCCCGAGAGTCAACATTTTTAAGGTAAGAATAATAAATACCTCTTTACTATTTATGTAGAGTCTTTCAGGTGCTATTTAATATGTTATAGAGCAGTGCTAATAGATTGTAAATGGTGGGTGGTAGTGTCCTGGAAATGAATCCGGACCTTCCACTTCATTCATTCCTAAGTAAAGAACTGCTCTTTACATGTCTTTTGGATAAAAGCTGGATTTCCCTGGAACATTACTTTGATATACAATGTGGCTTTCTTTACTAAGGCTCTTTGCCATATCCACAGCCTATATATTCCACCTGAGAGCGTCAAAGCAAAAAAAGAATGACACCTTCCTACACGTGCCCATCAGCTGAGCTTTGGTGGATTCTTTAGCTGTGGCTATCATAAGTTAGAATGAATGAGAATTTTTTATTCAGACAGAATTGGATTTAAATTCTGGCTCCCCTACTTTTTATGCATTTGAATTTGGGAAAGTTACTTCAACTCTGAGAAACCTCTGTTTCCTCACTTGTAAAAGGAAGTTAATAATACTTAGCACAAAGTTCTATTTGAATTATTAAAAATAGCATATGTAATATATGTATGCCATGTACGTAAACAAATTTATAGGACATTGAAGGTACTTTGTGTAAAATGCAGATACACCATCCATGCCCATTTTTTAAAATTTAGATTATTTCAGCAAATGTTTATAATCTCTTAATCTTTGTGTTAATGACAATCCACCCTAAAATTCACCTTCCAGTAGAACATCTCAATGAAAAGCAGGGACTTCTGCAATGCTAACGATCTCTTTAATGCTTTGTTAACAGGGGCAGCTCAGTGCTGGGAAAATAATTGTGAAAAGTGAAATTCACTACAAACAGGGGGCCTGTGCCTTCATAAATGCCCATCACTTGGACTAACTTACCTAACAGCAGGCTCTGCCCCATGGACCTGTCCCAAGGAGAAGTGCAGGGGGTGTGGGATGACTCACTGGTGAAGCTTCTACAGTACCATATCTTTTTTTTTTTTTTAAATAGGTTCCACGTCCAGCATGGAGCCTAATATGGGGCTCAAAGTCACAACCCTGAGATCAAGACCTGAGCTGAGATTAAGAGTTGGACACCTAACCAACTGAGCCACTCAGGCACCCCTACAGTGCCATATCTTGATCTTGCTTTGTAAAGTCCAAAGTACAGCCCATTACATCTATGGATCCTTAAGAATGAAATCTATAAAAATAGCTACTGTACACAGGCTGAGCAGTTACTACGTATCAGGACTCTGCTCAGCACTTAGCTAACATTGTCTCGAATAATCCTCCTGACACCTCCAGACGCTGGACCATTTTACAAGTGAGAAACCTGATGCTTAGATCCTTTAACCAACTTACCCATGGGCATGCAGTGAATGCATTGCAAAGCAGGAACTGAAACCCAACTCCTATCAGCTCTAAAACTCATGCCCTTAACACCAGGCCAGCTAGAGATTTCTCATTTTCTTCCCCTTGCAAGTTGAGTCTTACTAATGAAAACTGAACACTCTAGACCTATGAGGCGTTGGTTATATTAGATCCTTCTGTTTTTATCAATAATTATGGACCAAAGTTAGTTTTCTTAGGCACAACAGAGATCAAAATCCATTTCAACTCCAAGGATCTTTCCAAATTCTTTTGTTGCACTTGAATTTTGTTGAGTTAAACAAAGGGGCATTGACTTTGAACTGATTTTTCTTCTCTTAGAATGTTTCTAACAGTATTTGTCTCAATGAAATCTTCACAACACAAAGAAAAGAAGCAAAGAATCTGACCCCCTGCTATTTAAAGACTTGAAGACAGTACATCCAAAGTATTCTTGGAAGATGAGATAGTTAGAAAAACTGAATTAACACGTCCCATTCAAACATCCCTTTACAACACATAAAACACTTCCGGAACTGGTAGGGTATGGAATGTATTACAAAATCTCTTCTAGAAGAGGAGACTTAAAACAGATTAAGTGAGTTGCCAAGGTCCCATAACTCTAGGTGGTGAGTCAGAACTGGAGCCTGAATCTTCTGAATCAGGGTCCAGTTTTCTAGAAGGAGAACAAGCAGAAGTGGTTTTTCCAGGAATGTTAACTTAGGTAGAAATTTTGACTACTGGAGGTGTTCTGTGCTATAGAACATACATTTTAGTTAAAATTTGATGTTTCCTATTTACTGGTTAAGATAATAAAGAGTATCACTTGTTATCATTACACAATAATTACAATACTGTGGTACTATGATCATTCAGGAAAGTTTGATACAAAAGGGTCACTTGTTCATGGAATGATACAAATGAGAACCGAATTTCAGATTACAGCCATTGGCATTTTAAACGATGTCCTTGGCCACACTTAGGGCTGAGGCAAGATGACCATTTCGCTTTTACAATATCAACTATACGAAACTTTCTTAAAATTTTGGCTTCAGGCCATCATGGACTATTTTGGAGGGAAACGTGTCGCACATGCTATATTAGGTCCTCCTTTCCTATTTTGGGAAAGAAAAGAATCATTTAATATGAATGTGAGATTTTATGTACATAAAATGGTTAAGAGAATTATGTCGGGTAATGGAACTTTGCACTTAAAGATTTACACACTTCAAAGAGAAATGCATTAGACATGTTCATATGCCTAAATGCACAAAAAGAATTTAAATATGACAATTTATCACCTGTTGACAAATAACATTTTATACTTAATGTTAGAGGAGAACTATTTTTCATGAAGTGGCCAGTTCTAATAAACATGCCAAATGTGCCTGTAAATAAAAGGCGACAATGTTAGTTAGCACCTTACCGACTCTCTGAATTCAATCTACTCTAAGTGAAGTGAGCGCTAAAGAGAAGAGTAATAAGAACACGACGACAGAGGGAAGAGCTACAGCTAACGTAAGGGGGAGATGTTCCAGGTCTGAAGACAAAGGCATGCACGGTTTGGCTGGTCTGTTTTGTTTTCCTGAAGCTGCAATTAATTTTCAAGAGGAAGTCACAAAACATATTTAAGTGTTCTCAGGTAGAGACCTAAAATTCCCGGGGTTTTTCACAGGCGGGGATGAAGGGTTTGTTTAGTAGAAGCACTTTCCTTTTCAGAGAAAGCTTATGTTTTGGCTTTTTGGTATAACTTCAAAACACTCTACATATTTGAAAGCATAGATTATTGTTAGTTTTTAGCTGGTGGGTGTTTAATAAATCTAATGAATAAATCAATAAAACTGGTTCCCAGACTATTTTTCTTTATAAAACAAATATTAATGATTCTGCATATCATATTATGATCATTACATGACCAAGCATACAGTGAACAAATATCACTGGTGAAAGGGAGTTCCCCAAAAAAGGATAGGGGGACGAATGCTTGTCTGAATGTGAGCAGACTAGCTATCCCTCAACATCAAGTTCATTATATTTTCTTTTAAAGTTACTCAGAGAAAACCCATCTTTTCCCTCTTCAATACCATGAAGCTGAAGAAGGAAAAGATGCGTTTTCTCTAAATAATTTTCCTCTTCAGTTTCATGGTATTGATTTAAAAAACAAAAGTTTCTTGGTCATATACAATATTTACCTGGATTTTTTAAAACAAATTTTCTGTTACCCAGCATCTTTTTTTATCCACAAGACAAGGATAATTGATGTTTCATGATAATGACCCTAAAGTGGAGTAAGATTCTCACAAAACATTGTCAGGAATAGATTATGGTAGGTGTCATTTTAGAGCTAAGCACATTGTATCACAGTTTGAAAATTGTCTGAGTATTGTATACGCATCGATATTTTTCAGAACAACTGGTACACCAAGCACGCAGGTAACAGAACTTGAGCTCTTCAGCAAAATGCTCATATTTGACATGTGGGCATATCTGGCCTATCTGATAGAGTTGATTTAGGATTCTGGTTTTCTGCCTTTTATTAGTCATGAGCAGGAGATTGCCTCAGTTTCCTCACCTGTAAAATGGGATTACATTAGTACCTATGCTATAGGATTGTCATAAGGGTATCAGGCCATGTAGGCTGAACATTTAGCACACAGATGGGCACAGGATACACACTCCAAGAGACTAACTAACATATTACACTGGGTTTTCTACTGTGGGAAAAGGATAAACAGTTAATCATGTGCACAGTTAGGGAGAAGCTGAGCAAAAATATTCTCAGAAGGGCTCAACACAAGGAAGGTCACTCTGAATTAAACACTCCATGAGAAAGAAGAAAGAGAGAGAGAGAGGCAGGGAGAGGAGGAGGGAGGGAGAGAACCGGGGAGGAAAGGAAATGCCCTGACCTCAACCTTAAAGTAAGTAAAAAAAAAAAAAAAAAAACGGTTACTCTGAGCAAGAAGATAAATTTCCCTCTTCACATAGTACTAAAGAAAGCAACATTCCATATAAACAAGCGGTTTGTGATGAGTTAGAAAAGAAAAGAAAAGAAAAAAAAGAAATGCCCCATCCCAAATTCACCTAGAGTTGCCAAGGTCACTGCAGCATCTGGGGAGGAGAGCATGTGGGGGGCAAAGGGGAGCAGGAGAGGACTATGGATTCAGGCCCAAAGCATCACTCACAGAAGACACAACTGCAGAGAGACCTTCTCCCACCCTGGCTTCGGACTGTTAAGTGAGCAGAAATGCAAGAACCACTGTCACTGTAGCTTTTCACTAGCTTGTTTATTTATCCATCAAGAACCATAAGGACCTTTACTGCATAAAATGCCAAGTGTGGTGGTAATTGACATCAAACGATCCATGTCTACCAACAAATAAAAGACTAAAGTAATAAACATAGAGAGATGAGTGTTTAATGACCTTCAACAAATTTTTATTGTAAGATCCATAACAGTTAACTATATACACTGACATATCTGGCCTGGAGCAGTCTCCATTTTCAAAGTCAGAGGAAGAGGCCCAAATCCTGCCTTGCTACAGTGGCTCGTGAAACTGGCTTGAATGTGTCAGCCTGGACTGGGTTTGCCAAAATTGCCAGGCCCCTGAGACTTCCACCATGTCCATAAAATTAGAATTTTCCACCTTGAGTACTACACGTCCCCACCCAACCTCCACCTCCCATAGGCATTCCTGTAACTTTTTCCATAGCTGGATAAAATACTGGAGTCATCAGATACTTTTCAACTATTTGTTCCCAAAATCAAGACATCCAGAGGAAGCATAATAAATACCATCATTCAAGATGCTCTTGGATTTCCATAATCCCCAACCTCTGGCTTTAACTTAGTCCTAAGAACACCAGGCCATAACCTGAACTGAACGGCCATTCTGATGGTGTTAAGCCACAAACTCAGAAGGTTTCCTTGTATACAGATTTTTGCTTGTAAACCGAGCATGAATAAAAATAGCAGAAAGCAATAATGGTCCCTCTATCGAACATCAAAGGCTATGAAATCACCACAGCACAAAGCTAGAAAGACAGCAAAACTACATTGATTCCCTTTTAAGCCCACTGCTGAGTTGTCTTTAGGTGCTGTATGGTTGCATTTAGGCCCACGATCTATGGGCCAGGGCTCGATTTCATGGCTGGAGTCATGACTCTTTACACAGGGATAGGGATGCAGTTTCAAGAACTCATCCAGAACCTCAGATTCATGGGAATCCAAAGGAAGGAGGTTGTTCTTCTGTCTCTCATCATGACCAAGGGCCAATCTCAGCCCCAAACAGACCTAATATTACACACACCGAGTCTCCCAGGAAGTGGGGGCTCTGAGGGAAGAGGTTAATTTTCCCCTCCTTTGGTATCGCCCTATAATAAGTACTCAATAAATGCTCACTAAACTCAAATCTGTGATGGGTATTTGGGAGACTAAATAGAAAAATGGTGATAGTTTTCATTTTCTTCACAGTTTTTAAAATATTAAATAGGTTAATATGATAGTTTAAAAAAAAGGATTTCAGTGGTTCTGAATTCATTTGACAATGACAGTGAGGAAGAGTAGAGGAGTACTGGTTTAGAGGAAAAGACAAAAGCACCTTTGTATCTCAAAATCTCTGGTATCACTTCTATAATAACATAGGCTTTGGGCTTATGCATGACCCAATTTCTTGTGGTTCACAAGCTTCTGTAATTCAAGGAATGATCTCTCCAAAAGTTGGATAAAACTTAAGTAGAAGGTCAGCATCATGGATATCCATTCTTTTGTCTGCCCAGAACAAAATGCTTCTCTAGGAAATGCTCCTAATATGTGTTTCAAAAAGTAGTGGCTGTATTCTAATAGATCTTCCCTCCCACTTAACATTGATCTAGGACCAGCCACCCAACCAACTCTGGACCAGCCATCAAGAAGACTTCCAGCCATTCTGACTGGCTTAGGGGATGACACTTACCCCCAACAGGTTAATCAGAGAGCTTTCAGGGCTATTTTTCTCTTGAGATAAGAGATCAAGTCTCAGTGCCTCTCTGCCCCTCTGATAGTGAAATTAAAAATGTCTAGTAGTTGCTGGCTAACATGTCCAAATCACGTAAAGATGCTGTTGTTCAGTAAAAGAGGATGATACTGACATGTAGCAAGAAGCAGAGCAGAGCCAGGAATGGAGATGGAAGGTGCTGGTGCCATCCCAGCCTCTGGTTCTAGCTGTTTCCCTCCCCATAACTGATTCTATTATATTCCCACCGTACAGAGATAACAGACATAAACTCAAGAGCACAGATAATAGCAAAAGTAGCAAAATAATTAAGAAAAATTTGTATATTTATTAGCTCTGTTCTTAATACACTTTATTAAATTGCAAGTATATACAATTTAATTTTTAGTGATGGCTCTGTTTAACAATCAGCTTGCAAAATTCCTGATAATTTAGCCATTGGGTCTGGTACAAGATGGACAGTATAAGCACACACCTGGAGCATGGTAACCTTACTTAGCTGAGTGGTTTTTTTTTATACTAAAGTTTTAAATTTTTATATAGTTAGATCTATCAAGACTTTGTAGTTTCAGCCTTTGGCATTATATTAAAAAGATATCCTCCTATTAGAAAATTATAAAAATATTCATATTTTACTCTAGCACTTTTATCTTTCCACAATAAAATAAAATACAAAATAAAACAAAAACAAATAACAAAAAAAACCCCAAATGTTAGTCTATCATAATACCTTTTACTTGAATAAACTATCCTTCTGTTCTACCTTTATGATATACTAAAGTCTGATGAATACTTGGATCTGTTCTGCAGATTGCTATTCTGGCCCCCTGATTTATCTCTATTTTTTATGGCCAATAAATTACACTTTTCTAATTAGCGAATCTTTAAAATACATTTTACTTCCTTTAGGACATCTCTCCCATTACTCTTCTAAATTTTTTCTGGGCTATTTTTGTGTATTATTGTTCCCAGTGAATTATATAATCATTTTTGTCAGGTTTCAAAAAAAAATCCCATTAGGATTTTTATTGCATCTGCTTTAAGTTTTTTTACTTTTTCACAATATTGAATGATTTCAAGAACATGACATTTTATATCTATATCTATACACTTATATTTCCATTTACTCAAGTCCTTTATTTCTTAGAGTTAATTTATATATATATTATATATATATATTTTATATATATATAATATATATATATATATGAATTTAGGTCTTGTACTTTTCTTACTGTTTATTTCCACGTGTTTTCTATTTTGTCACTATTGTTAATGGAATTTCTCATTTTATTCAATCAGAAATTTTTAGTTAGAAAAGGTCAATTTAAAAAACTATTATTTTGTTTTGTTTACTTATAACTACCCACTTTTCTGGTTCTCTTTCTGATTCTAACAGTCTTTTTTTTATTATTCTAATAGTCTTTTATTTGGTTCTTATCAGCAAATAAAAATATTTTACTTTATCTCCAATATTTATACTTCTTATTTCCTTGCCTTGTCTGATTGCATTGGCTGGGACTGCCAAACAATATTGTATAATAATGGTAAAAGTAGACATCCTTGTCCTGTTTCTTCTTTTTGCACAAGTTCCTCCAGCTTTTGTCTTCAGACACTTTTTATTATTTTAAAGTAGTATCTTTATATCCCATATAATTGAAAGATTTTATTAAGATTGAATATTGATTTTTTACCAAGTGCTTTCCTGCCTTATGAGATTTATATGGGTTTTCCCCTTATTTTGTTAACAAGTTTTCTAATATAGACCTATCCTTGTATTCCTGAAGCACTCCTTATCCTTAAATCATTCTTTCAATATTAAATTTAACTATAGCATAATGACTTTCACAGAACAGGTACAAAAAATATTGATTGACCGATTGATTGGAAAAGGAAAATGGAAGTCACTGATCCTCTCTGTCATTAGGAATTGAAATTGCCATGGTTATGTTGTCCTCCTTAGAGTAATGAGGAAAACAAGGACCCAAATTAATGAGCTTCAGGAGTGATGAATGCCAAGGATGAAATTCTTCTGGGTCTCAATTCCTGGGAGGAGGTTGTTACTGGCTTCAAAGATTTTTATGTCCCTTGACTTGACAAATGTTAAAGTGCATTGGATAGGTTAACATCTGAAGAACAGACCTTCTGTGGGAACCCCTAGGAGATATCACTGTGTCTGAGAAAGATATCACTGTGTCTGAGAACAATCAATAGTGAAAATTTCCTGTGGCACAGACAGCATCTGCCAAGATGCTCTGTGTTGCTCTCCACCCATGGGAAATGGTTTCTCTGCTGCTTCCATGTTGCCAGTCATGGAATCTGAGCCTGGGAGGGTGACCACCATTTCCTCTCTCAAACCCCCTACCTCCAGGCAGAACTGAGTCCAACCCAAATAACTTAATATTTAAAATCTGTAAAGAGAGATGGAAGCCTTGTCCCATAAGACAATTTCCAGCTTTTCACGATCCTGCTGGTCAAGAAACTCTTCTCACATCTAGCCTCAATTCCTCATACTCTTTCTCTTGTAATTAGTGTTTTAAAATTGCTCTTGTCAAAATTCTCCCAAAATAGTTCTTGCTCTTCCATGTAATCTCCCTCACTAGTAATGAAACTAACCAAGAAATTACTAAACAAAGTCCAAGTCCCCCAGCTTTCACTCCCTCAGCAAGGCTTTACTGAGCACCTACTACGTACCAAGTACCAAAGTCAATGCCTTTTAAAAAGGAGTTAGGAGGGAAAAATACGGAAATCTTTAGAATGAAGATGAATCAGACCGGGTTCCTGACCCTGAGAAGTCTGTGCTTTACCTGAGGAGCAAACACTAGAAACATAAAATTATTCCCTAAGGGTACTTTCCACGGATTGTGACTTCAAAATGAGAATCTCACATACGGGAGAATGTTACCTGCAAACACACAATACAAAGCATTTCACGCTATTTGATGTTTATATAGATCATTTTCCAAGAAAATAAAAGTGATTTATATACGTTCCCTCAATATTTACACATCTCCTCAACTGCCAAGGGCCCTGCTTCCCTTCACACACACATAGGGCTTTTATTGACTTCAAAGGGAGCTTGGTGCATACAGGAGAGACCCACAGAGGCTGAAATGGACACATGCTGCTATTAATCTCAGCACACTTCTCTGGGCTGGGGAGGCAGGAAGTACTGTTGCAGGCCTTTAAAGACAAAGGAATTAGACACAAAGATTAAACAACTCTCTCAGACCCAAAATGGTTCCTGGGAGTTTAACATGGTGGCGAAATGTTTCAGCTCTGAAGTCAGATTATTGGGATTTGAATCCTGGCCGCAACCCTTATTACCAGTGTAACCTCAAGCAATGAACTTAACCTCTCTGTGGTTTCTTCATTGATAAGATAGGGATACAAACAATCCCTACCACATAAGGTTGTTTTGAAGATTAAATGATCAATACATGCAAAGTATTAGAATACCATTCATCACATATTAATCATTTATATGTATTTATAAATACTGTTCTGGCACCAGTATTGCAGATTAGCTCCCAGTCATCTGCATAAGTCTTAGATTTCAATCACAGACAACTCAGTAATTGAAACCTTAAAGACAGAAGTCACCCCTAAGCCATCCCACTAAATTAGAAATAAAAGAATTAAGTCTAAACTAGCTCAGTAAACCTCAGACAAAATTAGGGTCTCCCTTCCCATTCTCTCCCTTCCTGTAATCTCTTTCTTTTCCTTTTCCTGGATATTCAAAACCAAAATTTCTTTTAGCTGAAATTGCACATTTCCATTGCTGTGTTTCTTCTTTTTATGGCAAGATCACAAAGATGACATAGGGCCTTCGAAGGTTCATTTTGCCCAAGGAAGATTACCTGGCTAGTTCCAAAGAGACACTGCATACAAGTCTTGAGGAAGGAAAGAACATCTCATTCTTACAGCCAAGCTGTAAAAATCTTTTAGACTTAAATCAAATCGTCAGGTCATTCTTCAATTTCAGTTAGTTTCATATGGGATATATTACTATCTGGTCATGATTACCAGCCACGCTTCAAAAACATCTATATACAAAACAAAACTGGGTATTAAAAACCTTGGTCTGTAAAATCCCAAACAGGCAAGTAGTCATCATGTAGAAATCTGTATTATAAATTTATTTCAATACAACAGAAGTAAATATAATTTAAAATCCCCCAAATATACCATCTTCTCATCCGCACCATCACCACCCCCTGGTTTAACCTCTATTAACCGGAAGCAATGCTCATAGCCTTAAGCAAAATTCCGAATTCAGCCTTTTTGGAACCATTTGTCTTTCCCTTTTACCTGGTTATGGATGGGTCCTACTGGCCCCTGCCTGACTGAACTCAACTGATGTTGAACTCAGGCCCTTATTCAAGAGTCACTAGCATCAGACTGACTCTGGATTCAGGAGACTTGCCCAAGTCACACAGACAGTTTAGGCATTAAATTTGTGTGTCTGTTCCCTTAGAAACATTTTAAATGACAATATACAGTACCACTACTGGATAAAATGACACATAATTGGTAATGTTCTAGGCATCAGTGCTATTAAATTAAGAACATAGAAAAGATATTATTTATCTTTATAATGCTCCAATGTACAAGGGGCCTTTGAAATACCTGCTCTGACCCCACTCGCCACACTTGTCTAGGAGCAGCCTGCCTCACCCTCCAAGGTACCCCCTCAGCAGCGATGTTTGTACTTCCTTCACCTCCCTTCAAAACAAAGGACGACGCTGGCCCAAGATGAGCCAATTATATTTTCTCTCCCAAGAATTTGGGGTTGACTCAGGCTGGGCTGGAGAAGATATGAGTAGAGGAGATGGGAAGTCCCCTCTCTGGTCTCTCCTTGACAAGTTTGCAAATAGCATAAAGGGCACTGGAAAACCCAGTCAGGGGGACTGCACTGTCAGCAGAACCCAGAATATCAGCTTGTTGAAAGAATCACTAGTCTTCCTATAGGAAACAATGGTCTGTGACTGGAGACCTGGCGATGTCACAGGAAGATGACCCTGACGTCAGCCACACATGAGGCTGCTGAAAACAGGCCAGAGTGTGGGAGGGGAGGAGGTCGCAGTCGGTCACCTGTGAGGATGACGTCATCGCGTCAGCTGCCGCAGAGGTTGCTCCTTCACCTCCCTAGCTCCTTCTCTGGCGCCACCTTCTGCGCCGTCTGAGTATCAGCATCTCACACACTCTCCAAACATTTATTTAGTCACAGAAAGTGCTGAGTTCCTCCTTTGAAGGGATTACCTCTAAATAATTTAAAATGTCACCCCTTTAAAGGGTATTTACATTTCCATAGGCATTACTACTGCTCCAATAGTAGGAATAATACTAGTACTAATACTCCTCTAGTAGTAGTAATGATAACTGCTAGCAGTTTGAAGATTTCGAAGATGCTGCAGGCCCAGCCAACCTCCACAGGCTCGGCTACTCCCCTCCAATGCTCTCTCCTGCACGGACATCAGCCCTACCCCAAGCACAGGCTCCAGAAGTCCTCAAGAAGTCCCTCACCTCGGATTACCTCCCCTGTTGACTTTATTCAAATGTCTCTGAGAATCCATCATCCCAGGAGACTGAGAGATGGGATGGCAGACAGGGAATCAGTGCCTGGGAATGGAAGCTATGAGAAAGAGAGAGAGAAAGCAGAGTGAGAATAAGACCTAAGACTGATTTCTGGGGAATGCAAAATGTAAGGGATGGTGGAGAAAGAAGAATCAGAGAGAAAGAGGAAGAACCAAGAGAAATATCAAGGAAGCCAAGGTGGGAAGATAGTTTTTAAAACTAGGGGGTGGGCTGCAGGGCCAGTGGGAGAAGAGAGACGCAGCAGGCAGGAATGGCAATGGGCAGCAGGCCAGCAATTTCTGTTTTTCCCCATTGGGGTTTCAGCTTCACTCATCTCCAGGCAGGCACCGGATAACGGGGAGAGCGCTGGTGGGCAGGGACAGTCAGAACCAGCCAGGGAGGACACCGACCCCAACAGCAACAGGAGGCCGGAGACTCATCGGCTGAAACTAGCCCAAAGAGTCACTGATATTGCCAAACTGAGAAAAATGAAGTTAATATTATGTAGAAAATACTCAAAAGACTGTATTAATCAATGTCACTGTGCTCTCACTACCAGTGGAAAGGCCTAGTTTTAGGCACCTCACAGTGTCTCAGAGGACTACTCTGCCTGATGATGGTAACAGCACCCACATTCTGACCAGCAGAAACCCAGTTACCTGGAATCTCTAGTTAGTCAGATTTTATGACTTTATGCACCTATCCTCCACTTCTAAAACAGGGAGGAAATTGTTCAAAAAAAAAAAAAAAACCCACACAAACATTTTAGAGATCTAGTCAACAAAGAAATATAGGATCTATACAGACTTGACTCAACCCCGATATCTTTTCTAGCCGTACAAAGAACTGCTGTTTGGGATAACAACCCTGAAATAAAAGATTCAACCACTGAAGAAATACTAATGTAATGTATTTTATTTGACCAAAATTTTATACTTTCAAAAATTCTATTCCACTTTACCTTACCCTTATTAGGCTTAATCAAATCAAATGGAGTAAACTTGGGTAATAGGTAGTCTCACAGCAAGTTTACTTTGGCAATAATTGGAACTTCTGTGATTTGCAGAAATAAAAAATTAAATCACTTATGAAGAAACTAGCCTCATGTGGTCTGAGAAAACACTTCTTGAAATATTTCATTCCCTTATGTAACCATTTTTAAAATGTTGAGACACAAAATGAAAACCAGAAGCAATGAGTTTGGGATGCTTTCTTGTATTCCCCTAGACTCAAAAACAACACATTTAATAGGGTTTAAAGTCTCTAACCTGGGTGAAGGGGGCCTACTGAAAAACTTGTACTCCTTGACTATTTCACTGCATACATCATTAGGGCTCAATCTGGGGGACATGGGAGAAGGTATTAAACCAGTAAATGGAGAAGCCAAAGTTATAATTCATTTCTCATGATTTCCTTTCTTTTTTACTCTAGTTTACAACATTATTTTTTCATCCATGAACTCTAGGAACTAATAACAGACTCTTCTACCAGTAAAACTAGGATGTGTTACTCTAGTATATTTCATGTTAATCAGTGAAACTTTGCATATATCAAGACTGAACCAAATGTTTTGTACATAATTAGGAATTAACATATTCAGCTAGAATGCACAGTGCCTTTTGTGTTCTCTCTCCCTTTCTCTCTCTCTCTCTCACACACCCTAACCAGCTGTTCTGACTAGGGCGCCTTTGGAAGATTGTTGGACTGTTGACTGACTGTTGACCGTTGATGGATAGATCCCTCTGGGTGCCCAGTAACAGTTACTCATTCTCCTTTTCCACTGGCCAAGCCATGTTGTCAGAGGAAAGATGGCCAACTATGAGAAAAGAATTGCTCCAGGAAAGGGCATACGTGCAAAGGGCAGCTGTTTCCCTTCTCTCTCAGGACATCCAGGTGCCATTACTAAATTTCCTGTATGCAGGGCCCTGGAAAAGTTCACTGACCTTGGGCAGGGGTTGCGGGGGACGGGGAACACTTTTTCCTTTCAAACCGTCTTTCTTTACTCATTGTAACCACAGGATCACCACTCACTATGTTGTCTTATAAATTATTCCTGTAAGATTTATAGCCATTTCTATGCTTCAAGTCAAACATTCTTTTAAGGCCAAACAGAGTAATTTACTGGATTTGTGTCTCTAAACAATCTTATAAATAGTCGCTCTCTAGTTCAAGGTGAATAACAGTCGGTGGCAGGCTAGCATCAAAGAATACTGATTGCAATTCAATTTTATTACCTTTGAGGATTCACCCTGGGGATAGGGCAGACTGGTCAAAAATCTATAGGATGATCATTGTGGGTCTGTATTGGAAAATCCTTTCCAAGTAAACACCTCCTGTAAGGGTTTTTGCCTCTTCTCTTCATTGATGACCGTATATATTATTTTCTTTGCCAGAGACACCAAGATGACAGTGTCGCTAACCGTACTTGCAGTTACGGCTGGGACGCGCAGTGCATGTTCTGCCCAGCCTGCCTGCACAGCAGGTCTGATCTCTAGGTTGTGCCTGCAAATGCTTTTTTAGACCCTGACACACCCGTAAACACCCTCTGTCCTTGACACCATTGCAAATGGCAATGAACACAATTTAATGCCATTACTGCTTCTCATTCTTGGTAATTTCACCTGCAATGTAAAGCTTACGTGAGATGCTGGCAAGATTTTCAGGAAACTAGATATTCTGTCTGGGCACATTTAACTCTCATAGTTCTAGAAATACACCCATTAGCAGGCAGTTTGATAACACATTGATACCATTTCCTGCCTATTTATCTACCGAAGGACACATAAACCTCTTAATTTCTCCAGAAGTATATGTGCCATTGGGTACAGCCAGCCCCTGAAAACTTTGGTAAGGTAGTGGGAGAATGTGAAGAATTCTAGAATATGAAACTCAATTGTGCCAGTGATTTTAGCCTGAAGGAACACAACAGAGGTAAACTAAGCTCCTATCTGTTTCTTTTTCTTTCATGTCCTTAAAATCAAGAGACTATTTAGCCAGAGTAAAAATTTAACTTTTTGTCAAAGGTTCCTTTCTCTCATTATCTCTCTTTTCAAGTCTGAATCACTTCAGACTTCAGCGCTTCTCCAGGGTCGAACTCTGGATTCAGTAAACAAGATTTTGCCAAATGTGCATGTGGGCTGCCTTAGCAGCTAGATGCTGAGGGAAAACGAAGGGCGAGAAACAGGAAATGAAGTGCAAATGGAATTGTAATGTCTGTTATTGGTGATGTCTGTGAGAGAAGAACCAAGTCATTACTGTGGGGTGCAAAGGATTTGTGTTAATGTAACAAGTAGGTAAACTTTATTAAAACTACCTTTCAGCTTCCAAAGAATGCTACTGCATGAAGGCTAGCTACCTTAATGTTCATCCTGTTATATTGCTGGTTGCTATGGCAATATCCTCCTAGGTATTTGTAAGGTCACAAAAGGAAGAGCTAACCCTCTTACTCCTGGAATAACTAATGTGGTTCTGTTACTTGCTTGATGTAAATGGTCTCAAGTGACAGCCAACTGTACGTATAGTCAATTACAACTGCTCAAAGGAAATGATTTGTTGTAACAGCCGCTGTTCAACCTCTGTGACATCAATGTTTCTATGGAAACAGTTGCCTATTGCACTGCTTTGAATTGAGTATTGATCAAAGTAGGGCCAACACTATTTCAGAGACTTGCTACTTTACTGTGTGGCAATTTACGATAGGAACTCATAACATCACTGTATATTTCAAGCCCCAAGGAACCAATTTAGCAGACAGTTACAGTAGAATATTAACAGAGGTCAATAATGGAAGTCTGATTATAGTCCTAGGACAATTATTCAATGCTTTTGTTGTCTGCCCTTCCAACATTCTAGCAGCTATTACAGTTTTCAAATAATAATATTCATGCCTGAAGAAAGGGCTATATTCATTCATCTTCTATTTTAAACTTTATTTTTCATTGTTATGTTATCTATCAATAAAACTATTCTGCTATATTAACCAAGCTGTGACCCCTCAGAAGTAAATAACTATTGATCAAGGAGTAAAGATCTACTGGCGCACAACACTGTTTTCCATTAATGATCTTATTAGCCCAGCTGATAAGATGGTTGTCTCCAAACAACGGAAGACACAAAAGCAAAAAATAACATAAGTCTAATTTCCATAAAAAATAGTTAGGATTCAATCTCCCATCGTTGCTCAAGGATGGATTCTCCAACCTCAGTTGAAGGAATAGTGAAAATAAAGACACTGTTATGCAGAAGCCCTCTGTAAGCCTTTCATTCTGGGTAATATTTCCGTCGTCCACAGATGTTTTATTCAATCTTCGGAAACAACCTTCACGATGGTATCATCCAACCCTCTCCTTTTACAGGTGAGGAAACAAGGTGACATGGCCTCTCTGGTGTCTTCCATAAAATAAATGTTCTCCTTATAAATATATATGTGAAAAATGTTGAATTGTGTTGAAAAAGATCATGATTTATACATTTGCCACTCACCTGAATAAAAATACATGCCAATTATCTCTACTCTTAGATTGATTTGTCAAGAACTTCAGTCAACCGATTGTATAAAATTATTTACTTCTAGCCCTCCTCATTCCAAGACAGAATTCAAGGCAGACAGTCAGCCAGTTTACTGCAGTGACATTGACCACAGTAAAGGCATTGAAAATTAATTTTTTCAGCTGAAGTTATAAAACTTCAGAAAGCACTTGGATAACATGGCTACATGCCAAAGAAGGGTAGGTGTCTATGAATGAAATCTGTTTCAATACATAGATAGTAGCACTAACTTTTTATTACCATAATTGAAAAATTATGGCTTGGGGAATGAGTCTTGTCAGGTAATAACAAATTCATCCACCTGCTTGAAAGAAGCTCCTCCTCATGTAAGGAAAAAGGATATTCTCTGAGCTTAACTATTGATTTAAAAAAAAATCCTATCTAGATAGCTTAGAAATAAAAATTAGTTTAAAATATCAGTCCAGCTAACATCTAAAGTAGTACTGGAATCAGTCTGGATCCCATTATACTTTCTTTTTAATCGGCTAAGACTTTAAGTTAGCCTTCTTGATGATAATCGTTGTCTGTTAGAAGATGAGCTTTCCTTGTTCATATAGCAAGTACTTATTGAGCACCCGCTGAATGCCAGATACTGGTCCGAACAATGGAAAGAGTTGAACAAGGCGAGCTCTCAGTAGTAGGCGGTAAGGGTCATTTGACATGTGGAATAGGGAGCTCAAGAAAGAAGTGGTCTCTGATCCCATACTCAATGTCCTCCCCCTGTCTTTTTAATGATAACTTTTACCACAGTTTTTGCTTGTTTATGTATTTATATCCTGCTTTGCTACAGAAAGGATTTAAAGTGGACCATAAGTTTGATTCTGAGCTTCCTACCAACCTGTATAAAAAAGGAAACATAATCAGTTACATGATTCCCTGTCTGGGAGATAAAAACAAAACAAAGGAAAACAAAAAGCAGATGTGCAAAAGAGGCCCAATGACTTCCGGTACTGAGACCAGAGAGAACTCTCCCCCAGGTCCTTAGAAACCAGACCCTACAATGTGGTAAGAAACATCGTCCTCAACACAACGCCTGCAAATACACCGCTGTGTGTTGTAAGGCTAAACTATAAGGCTTTTCATATAAATTCTGCGACCACAGCAAAATGCCACTTAATAAACACAATTCTGCCAGACACCCAAACAAGGCCTTCCCTGACATACTACTTTTTATCAACATATAGGTACTCAGGAGCCAAAAAAAAAAAACCATTAGTAGATTACCCATATAATACCTAACTTAGAATAACGTACCTTCCTCATTTACCTTGACGATTACTCAGGTGCCAAGATGTACACCTACATAAATAGATGAGTTGACATACTCGAAAATCCATTTATCTCTATCTGTGTGCGTGTAACTTTTACTCTGTGAGATAACATGGAAGCACTTTCTTGAAAATGTTAATTCTGGCTTTAGTCTATGGATCTCAAACCTGTTGGGCCTGGGCCATTCCTAGCTTATGCAAACTAGATCATCTGTATTAAAGAATAAGAAGAAGGAGAAGGTTATACAATGACCTTGTCTCTTGTGACGGTTTTCTTACTTAAAGATTATTTTTCCTGATGTAAGTATAACGACTCCTGCTCTCTTTTGGTTTCCATTTGCATGGAATGTCTTTTTCGATCCCCTCACTTTGAGCCTGTGTGTGTCCTTAAAGCTGAAGTGAGTCTCTTGTAGGCAACATATAGTTGGGTCTGGCTTTTTTTTTTTTTTTTTTTACATTCAGCCATTCTATGCCTTTGTATTGGGGAGTTTATTTATTTACATTTAAAGTCATTATTAACAGGTAAGGTAGTGCCATTTATTAATCGTTTTCAGGTTCTTTTATAGTTCCTTTGTTTCTTTGTCCCTCTCTTGCTACTTCTCTTTGTAAATTGATGATTTTCTGTCGTGGAATGCTCTAATTCCTGCTCTTTATCTTTTTTGTATCTACTGCAGATTTTTGCTTCATAGTTACCAGGAGACTTACATGAAACATGTTATAGTTATAACAGCCTATTTTAAGCTGATAACAACTTAACTTCAATCACAAACAAAACTCCACTCTTTTACACCCCCCAACATGTTATGCTTCTGATATTATAATCTACATCTTTTTTATACTTTGTGTCTATTAACAAATTGAGCTACAGTTTTTAATAATTTTGTCATGTAACCTTTATACTAAAGTTAAGTGATCAGTGCACTACCATATTACAGTACTACCATAACATACAGTATGAATTTTATTATCTAGTTACCCTTACCAGTGTGTTTTAGACTTTAATATGTGTTCATATGACTAGTTATCATCCCTTCATTTCAGCTTGAAGAACTCCTTTCAGGATTTCCTGTACGGCAGGTCTAGTGATGAACTCCCTCAGCTTTTGTTTGGGAAGGTCTTCAACTCCATTTCTGAAGGACAGCTTTGCTGGGTAAAGTATTCTTGGTTGGCAGTTTTTTCTTTCAGTGCTTTGAATATATCATTTCACTCTCTTCTGGCCTGCAAGGCTTTGGCTGGGAAATCCCTTATACGTGAGAAATCTTTTTTTCTCTTGCTGGCTTTAAAATTCTCTGTCTTTGATTTTAGCCAGTTTTATTATAATGTGTCCTGGAAGATCTTTTGGGGTTGAACCCTTTTGGGACCTATGAGCTTCATGAACATGGATGTTCCAATTCCTCCCCAGATTTGGGAAGTTCTCAGCCATAATTTCTTTCATTTCTTCTGTTCCTTTCTTCCCCCTCTCCTTTTGGGACTCTAATAATTGTAATTATTTCACTTGATGATATCCCATAATTCATGGAGGCTTCTTTACTCTTTTCCATTCTTTTGTTATTTTTTCTCCAGTGACTGGATAATGACAAATGACTTGTCTTTGACATCACAGATATTTTCTTCTGCTTGATCGAGTCTATTATGCTTTCTATTTCATTTCTCTTTTTTAAAAACGATTTATTTATTTATTTATTTATTTATTTGAGAAAGAGAGAGTTTGTGAGTGGGGGAGGGATAGAGGAAGACAGAGAATCTCAAGCAGACTCCCCGCTGAGCACAGAGCCCCAAGTGGGTGGGGCTTGATCTCACAAACCTGAGATCATGACCCGAGCTAAAACCAAGAGTCACACACTTAACCAGCTGAGCCACCCAGGCGTCCCTCTACTGCATTTTTCATTCCTTAACTGTATTCTTTAGCTCCAGAATTTCTGTTTGGTTCTTTGCTATTATTCCTGTCTCTCTGTTAAACTTCTCATTTTTTAATGTATTATCTTCTAATTTTTTGAATTATCTTTCTATGCTTTTGTGCATCTCATTGAGCTTCCTTAAAACAACTATTATGAATTCTTTATCAGGAAAATCACAGATCTCCATTTTGGAGGATCAGTTACTGGAAAATTTTTGTGTTCCTTTGACAGTCTCATGTTTCCTTGATTTTTCATGTTCCTTGAAATTGTGTGTTGCTGTCTTTGCATTTGAAAAAGCAGTCACCTCTTCTAGTCTTCGCTGACTAGCTCTGGAAGAGAAATCTCTTCCGTCAGCTCTGCTAGGGATTCGAAAGCTGTCTTAGACCTTTTCTATGGATATGCCTGTACCACACTTTTCCTTCTCTTTTGGGGGGGATTCTTAAGCATTGTGTCTTTTCTCAATCCTGCAAAGACAGCCCAGGTCCTCTGTTTGCTTTCCCTAAGGCAGTGCTGAATGCTCAAGTTTGTGTGCTTTCTCCTAATCCCTCACACTTGGGCAGGCTTTCTGTGCATGCTCACTAGCCATTTGCAAAGACTTGCACTCATTGACCTCAGAGGCATGCGCAGGAAGCTGGCCACAGGGTGGGGATGAGGGGTGTAGGTGAGATGCTCAGAGCACGGGTGGTGCCTGTGAGCCAGCTAGGGGGATCTGCAGGTAAGGTATCCCCAGCAGTCCATGGGCAGGCTTCCAGTGGAGTCTGCAAAGCAGTCGGTAGGATCCTCTCCCTTTGATGCCCTCTGAGAGCCCTGCTGCCGTTCTGCCAGCACCTCCCACCCTCCAGACAGCATGCCTCAGTATTCTGGGTGGGAAGAGAGAGAAATGGGCCTCTTTGGCAACATTTCACAAGCTGGAGAACCCAGACACTCACTTATATGCTCTCACTTTTCCTTAAGGGAGAAACTGTGGGCCAGGAAGTTCTCCCTTGGCCCTGACCTCTGCTGTCTTGGGGGAGAGGTGATGTGAGTAAAATGAAACTCTTCCTCTTACCCTCTTCAATGCATCCAACTCAGACTTTTTCTTTTTTTTTTTTCCCCTTTCTCTCTCTCTCTCTCTCTCTTTTTTTTTTTTTTTGTTGTTGTTATTGTTGTTGTGACAGTATGCTGAAACTTTTCCAGTGGACTGCTGGACTTCCACAAAGTCACTCTCATCTGTGAAAGATTGTCAAAATCAGTGTTCTTTGTGGGGAATAGAGGAGAAAACTCCTATTCCACAATTTTACTGACATCACTCTCCTAACCTCTGTTCCTTTCCTGCCCCCTTTTGTCAGTGAATGTGAACTGTGTGATACAATAAAAGAACACTGGAATACCTGGGCTCAAGCCAGACCTCTGCTTCCTACTGGCTACCTGACCTCTACAAAGTTGTAGCAAGTAGTCTTTCAAAGTCTCCCCATCTATTAGATACATTATAAACACACATCCTCCCTTCTGATGGGTTTTGAAAATTCAATGAGATACTATATATGTATCTGTCACAAGTGTTTTCTAAACTGCAGGACATTATTTAAATTTGAAGGGACATTTTATTGAAAGCAATGTTTTTTCACGGTCTGCCTAAATCTCAGAATAAATTGGTGGTATTTTGGGTTTTCTGATCTCTTAGAATATATTTTGGCCAGAACTGCTTTAAACAGACTAATGCACAGAGGAACAACTTAGGTAGATAAGTGGAATCTATGTACTATCACGGGAAAACCACAGGTCTCAAGAAGCTTATGTTTCTGGTGGGCTCCAGCATTTTCACCACCCCCATGTGAAATCAGGCAGCGTACTGGCCCTCTGCGTCTGTAAACACAGATTAATGATCTCCAACCTGAAGAATCTTTGTGATTAGTGACAAATGACATAGAAGGGCACCTGGCACACAGCAGGTGCTCGATAAATGAGAAATCTTACTATTTTACAGAGAAAGAAAACAATAAACTGGATAGAACTATATAAATCCTGTCCATAATCTTATTCTCTCACAGGGAGATTTGGAATAAGGAGGTTTATTCTTGGAACCCACCCAAATGGGTTTAGTTACTAGAGAGCCAAAGTTACCTCCAGGAGCCAACCTCAATAATGTTTGGTTAAGAGAGGAGGTATTACCTTCATTCCCATTTTACAGGTGAGAAAATCAAGTGGTTACATTCGTTAGTGGAACATTAGAATAGGACGGAAACCAAGATCTTCTGATTATCATAGTTATCTCTGCCAATTACCCTATAAGACAGCCCCTGGACATGCACTCCCAAAGCATAGCACCCTAACAGAATGCCAGCCCCAGAGGAAAGTGCAGGGGGTGCTACCTATCAAATGTGGGAAGTAAATTTTAGCTGGCAAAAATCATCTAGAGAAATTTTAAATAGGACATTTCCCTCCCCAGATCTTGAGAGAAGTCATTTTAAAAATGTCAAATTCCAGTGTCAGGCCAGAAAGTAGAAAGGCCCCACCACAAGAAGGGTAGTTTCTGTGTCCTTTCTGAAGTCTTCCAGCACCCCTAGCCCATATAGTACCAAAGTCTGGGCTATCTTAAGGATCCCAAAAAAATCTAATGTCATCCTAGCCAAGGCTTAAAGGATTTCTGAAGGCAAAGAACCCTGCTGGGTCTGGATTATCCAAGCCTTGGGGAAGTAGGGAAAAGGAATATAGGAGAGGATAAGAAAAGAAATATTAGCGGCCTGGGGCAAGAAGTTTCAACTAAATGTCACTGCATCAAATCTCTTTCAGCTTGCTGTAATATGGATTTCCATTCCCAGGTTTGGTCTTCTGGACCCCAGAATCAGCTTAGGATTCAACCATACAGGCCACAGACCCAAGGAAGTAGCAGGACATACCTTAGGTCGTGCAATTCCCTAGCCTGGCAGTTGGGAAAAAATCACAACTGTCACTACTGACGAACCTAGAAGTATTTGAATCAGCTCCATTTCCCCATCTCTCCAGCAACACCTATATATTTTTAAAGCTGCAGCTTTCCTTTGGGAAAACTATTGCTGAGATGTGCCCTAGAAATCCACAATGAATTTAAATAATAAGGAGGCACAATAAATTCTGGCTGATTTACTAATTAACTAAAGCAATAATACAACACAGAAAAGCTCTTTAAGCAGACATTTCAGCAGATATTTGGACTCTGAATTTTTCAATAGGACACCTCGCTTTTTGTGGCTATTCAATAGGTCATGATTTCACAATTGTCTTACATCTCTTCCCAGCATCTCTTCCCACCCTCTACCTGTCCCCATTAGGCCAATATGACTAACCTGAAACTCTGAGGTAAGAGGAGGGAGTACACATATACCCCAATATATATCTGTCCCAGGCTTCTAAAACAAATATTGACTTGAGAGATCTTACGACTTTTCTTAGGCAACTGATGAAATTATGAGATCGGGGCTAGGAATATGCCTTCTCCAAAAGCTGCAATTTTTGCTGAAAGTCGCTCCAGAAATACAAGCTCCTTAAGAGTGTACATTGTACCTTCTTTGCCTGCCTTCATTACAAACATGCAAACCATGAATTTTTCATGTTCTGCGAATCTCCCTAGGCACTGACAATATTGCATTCCATCACACCGTCAGCCTACCAGATCTAAGGGTCAGGCCTCTTCCTAGAGCTTACAGGTCCTTCGTGAATGGGAGAGGCTAAGGCAGGAAAGATGACCTATTCCTGTGCCCGTGATCCACCTTCTCAGACCTGATCTGGTTCCTTCTCTTGGATGCGTTCCACAGAGAACTGGAATAAGTGGACTGGATGGGCAAGGACTGAGGTTGTAGGGACGGAGGGAAGAGAGAGAGGGCAAGGGGGTGCGGTAGGGGAGAGACCAGGCTGAGGGCTAAGGGCCAGAGCAGTGGATGCTCTCAACCGCTGGGATGTGGAGCAGGGAGTCTGCAGGCTTTGTTTCACTTCATGACAAATCAGCCACAGAAATTTCTCACTTCCTGCATTCCAACCTCAAATTCAGCATGTCATGGACATTTGGCTACACATGTCCCATAGAGGTTTCTTCTTGAAGGTCACACATCAGAAGCATACAAGTCAGAGACAGGAAATCCTCAAAATCGGAAGTCCCTTGACAGCGGGTTTCTTACAAACCTCAGTCTTCCCCTTGGGTCATCCCTTAGAGGGACAGATATGAACACACTATGTTCCACACCTCTGCTTTTCCTTTACTCTGGTCTGGGTCACGTCATGAAGAAAACAACCTGCAGCTCAGTGGCGCATTTCTGAGTTTCTCTTATTTATTTGGTTCTCAAACACAAAGCCCAGATCCAGGGATGGCACTATAAACCCCCTTAAACACAAAAATAAAACTTGATATTTCCATAAGGCCACAAAGAAAAGGCATTGGATCTGACTTAGCTATTCCCGTGAGTTCTCTCCAGAAGTCAGGGGTAAGGCAAGCTATATTTCCCAGCATGGACACAGCATACACCTTTATGACTGAAAGAGGATGTTTTTATTTGCACTGCATTATACCCATAAATTCCATCCACTCAGCAAGTCAAATTATTACTGGCCTCCAAAATACATTAAGTTTGGGCTTAAATCAGTCACTTTTGAAGATATACTGCTGCCCACTTCCTAGCCATATTTGTAATATATTCACCCTGCAAATGTTCTTTAAAATGCATTGTTTGTGGAGTTGTCTTACTTCAGCCAGCCATGTGAAGATATAAGGAATATAAGCTCTAATTTGCAGTTTCTTTGTGTGTGTGATTGTTCATGATTCTACTCATGGAGCTAATGGCTGCCAAAAGGCTTTCACGTTATGAAGAGAAAGAGCTTGCTGATCGGAATCAAATTAGAATTAGTGATATAATAGTAAACCGCAATGGGAAAATACAGAGCCCTGAGCAGTTTATGCTAGAATCTGGTGACAGCAGACAAGCTTTTCCAGATAATGGTGGGAAGGAGAAAGCCACAGAATTGTCTGGGATGTTTAACGGTGTGTTGCAAGATTAAAGTGTGCTTAAATGGCAGTGCTCCAAATCTCTCTCCCTTACCTAGACTTTCTATTTTACAAAGTATTATACACTTGTGTTCCTCATCAATTGTCATTCAAACAATTTCAACACAACGAACTGACTCAGAAAGCAAGGAAGCTGAGAAAGAGAGATATAAAGAAATAGAGCCATATTTCCTGGGTTTCCTTGGGAAACAGGCTCGTCCTCTCTGCAGTTCCCTTTCTCCAGCTGCTCTCTGCCTGATGGGAAGGAGATGGACACTATGGCGGGAGGGATATGCCAGGTGGCCCCTACCCGATGCTCAGCTTTGTGTTTCTCTGAGCTGAGGAAGGAAACTGGCCTGTCAAGCCTGTGAGAAGCAGGACATTCAGACAGTTTGGCTCCTGCCACTATTCTTTATGCCCACCTTGTTTCAAAAGACTGTTAGGTTTTAGGGGCGCCTGGGTGGCTCAGTTGGTTAAGCATCTGCTTTCAGCTCAGGCCGTGATCCCAGGGTCCTGGGATCAAGCCCTGCATTGGGCTTCTTGCTCAACAGGGAGCCTGCTTCTCTCTCTGCCTCTGCTTGCCCTTTCCCCTGCTTGTGCGCACGCGCACACTCTCTCTCTCTCTCTCTCTCTCTCTCGCTGTCAAATATATGAAACCTTTAAAAAAAAAAAAGACTGTTAGTTTTTAAAGATAAAAAAGCTGCTAACACGTCACCCAGGAAGATGGTGCCACAAGCACTGTCCACACTGCAGGCAGTATCTTTCATACACTGTGATATGTATGGATTGTTCTTAGCATTTCTCAGCAATCAAGCACGCATGTTTTTCCTTCCCCAGGGTATTGTGAGACACTTCCTCACCTAGGTACACAAGCCTACCACACTAAATATCTGGTGGATACTAAGATACGATTTTCCCACAAATCACATGCCAGGGACAATTGAGATCTATAATATTCCATATTCTCTGATAATCGTACTATTTCTGCATAGAGTAGGGAGCTGTCACATTTAGTCTCGGGATATAATAATATTAATAACAATTACCATTTTTGAGCACTTATATGCCAAGAACCTTGCTGGGCACTTTACATTTACTATCTTCTTTATATAGCTATCAACCTTATAATAGATATTATTCCATTTTGCCACTGAGGAGACCCAGGATCAGAGAGGTTAAATAGCTGGCTGGACATCACAGAGTTAGTAAGTAGCAGAGCTATAACTTGACCTTGGGGATTACTTACTCTGGAGCTGGTTTAATCACTTCCCCGCACCCATCACTTCAATTATTATATACTGAGGACCAGGGTTTTGCTGGAGCCGCTTGTACCAGCTTGCAAGAGCTAAGTGTTAAATTTTTAGGAAGTTTGCAAGCTAGTTATTGTCATGTTGGTGGCCTGAAATCGGCCACAATAGGAGTATTTATACCATGGAAATAGGCAAACACTACATATCAAGGCCTTTTTTTTTTTTTTTAAGAGAGAGAGAGAGAGCAAGAGAGAAAGAGAACACGTTTTTTGAAAATTTACCAGCACACTGTTGCCAAGGAAGAACATTTCCAATTATTGGGCTCTTTCTTCCCCCTCCATAGTGTTGTGCCCAAAGTTAACAACTGGAGGACGAAAACCCTGGGGAATGTTGCCAGCCTCCAGGCTATACGGTCTCAGCTTCAATGCCCATTCCGGCCTGATTCTGCCCTTTCTCTTCACTTACTCCACCCACTTCGACTGTGAAGCGCATTGGGGTTGGCAGAGCAAATCAAGACATTTGATATAGTTGTTTTGATGGTACGTTTTGTAAGCCAAATTCAGTTCTTACGACTCAGTACCCTCAGCCTATGGCATCAATTAGCTTTTCTCAACTCTTTTACTTTCCATCAGGTGAATATAATGTAAGTCCACAGGAAATATATATTCTGAACACAGAGGGCATCCCTTTATGTCCAGACCTGATCTCCGCTGGGGAGAGTCATGCTCAATATTTTTTATTATTATACAATTAACATTTATTGAGTGTTAATAGTGAGCTTATATATAACACAAAGACCATTACTATACCTGGTTTCTTGGCAGATTGTAGGAACAGCATGTTTTTGATATCTTGGATGGCACCAAGCTTGCTATAATTTCCCAACGAAGTCAGTGCTCCTAATTTCCTGAACATCTGTGCATCAAATTCATTAAATGGCTAATGAATCCAAACATATAAGGTTCATAAAAATATTTATATCTGACATTAACAAAATGGCACTCCTGCTTTGTTCCTCTACGTGACACCCTCAAAGACCACCAAGTTTTTGTCATTGGCTAGAACCTGGTGGAAGAAGGCAGATGACTGAAATCACTACTTTTCATGTTTCTTCCATGGAAGGAGGGATAGAGAAACCATGACTCAAAGTGGTCAGTGAATACAGGACAAAGAAGAGGGGAAGAGGATCCAGGAGGGCAGGCAAAATCAGAAGATGCCCACATTCCACAAATTCACTTACGTGAAGATCGCACCAAACACAAATCAAAGGCTGACCAAGGGCAGAACGTTATGCGGGCATGATCGGTGATCACATATGTCCCCCGCCTGCTGTCACCATGACCACCAGCCAGATCAGGGTCTCTGGGCTGAGCCCACATTTACAAAAACTAATAACCACAATGCTCTGTTCTTCCAAGTTTAAATATTCTAGCTACAAATGAAGAAACACTATTGGCCATGAACTTTGAACTGAGTCAAATAGTGGGGTTCTCCTCTGAACATTCCCTGACTAGGTAACCTTGTGGCTGTTACTAGATTTCTCCACTGTCTCAGGCCTTCCTAATCCCACGCATAAAATGAGCCAGGTGTGGGTTAGATTTCCAACCCCTTCCCAATCTAAAGGTTTTAGGCTTAGTAAAGTTGAAGAAGACAAGAGGCTGGGGATTAATGTTAGCCTACAGAACTTTGGTCCAAAGCGTGAAAACAATGCTTGCTTTTGTGTTTGCACAGGTTAAGGAAGAAGGGCTTCATCAAGGGTGTACCAGGGGAAACCTCCACCTTCATATCCTCTCTCGTAGACACCTTTCAGTAGGAATGAGACTCACAACGTCCCAATGGGGCACATTTGCAGTTGCCCACTATGTCTCACCACCCGGAAGAGGTACCTGGTCCCCTTCACCAGCCCCTCCAGAAGCAGCTCACACTCAGCCAGCCCTCTCCAGTGCTCATGACCACCTTGGCCCCAAGAAACCCCCTCATGCTCCTCCAAACTCCAGTACAGTTGACTTTTAAACAACATGGGTTTGAACTGTGTGGGTCAACTTATACATGGATTTTTTTGATAAATACAGTAGAGTGCTGTAAATATATTTTTTCTTCCGTATGATGTCTGTAATAACATTTTCTTTAGCTCACTTGATTGTAAGAGTACAGTATAAAATATGTATGTAACATTCAGAACATGTGTTAAATGACTGTTTATGTTATCAATAAGGCTTCCAGTCAACAGTAGGCTAGTAGTACTTAAGTTTTGGGGGAGTCAATACATTTGGGGGAGTGAATTACATGCAATTTTCAACCATGTGGGGGCTGGCACCCCTAACCCGGACATTGTTCAAGGGCCAACTACAGTATTTATCTCCAATGCATGCCATTTTATAATCCAATACTGCTCTGTGACACTGCTTTTCTGGTATTAAGGTATTATTCAAACATATTACTATTACTGTCTTTTACATATGCACAATTTATTGCCCTGATTTGATTATAAACTTCTTGAAACAAGTTTTGTATCATTCACCTCGGAGTGTCCCCATAACACCCTGGTGAGTTGCCACAGTCGATTGTGTAGCTTGTTTTTCCATCTGCAGAATGGGGATGATAGTACTGATTTTATAGACATATGCAGAGAAAAAGAGATTGTGAGAAGTAAATTATGCCTGATTCAATTAGTGTTGGATAGCATAATTTATTAGCATTATTAATATTATATTAGGGCAAAGGGAAGAACATAGTGTTAGAAATGAGCAGAACTGAAACCTGGTTCCACCTCTACCAATCAGAGACTTTGAGAAAGCCAATTAAATTCTCAGAGCCTCAAATTCTTCACCCATAAAAATTAGAAAAGTAATACTCCCTGCCACCCTTCTGTTGCTGAGAAGATTCAATAAGTAACACATATAAGGTAGCCTACAAATGTCTCACTTTTTGGTACTCAGTAAATATTATTTGATTTGAGAACTACATTGTCCTTATTTTACTGCACAAACAGCTTACTGCCTCCCCTTTGTGGCCGACAGGGCACCAGTGGCGCCTCTTGTGGGCTGGTAGGAGGAAAATGCGGTCCTCTGGATCTTCGAAATTTCCAACTAGATGATGTTCAGGTGAGTCACAGCGTGTTTGCTTCCTACTGCCATATTTCAGGCTTCTCAGTGTTTCCTTGAAAGGAATATTTCCATAGCACCAGAGAAATCAAACTAAAAATGTAAAATATCTACCAGCGAACCCACTATTTTGTTTAAAACAAGTAAAACAAGTAGACATCTAAATAGTCGATGGATCAATTATGTTAGCATGAGTGCCTATACCCATGAGTAAGAGACGAACAGAGCCAGACAGTACCATGCACCCAGGGATGTCCCAAGTGCCTCCCCAAACAACGTCCGGGGTAGGGGTTGGGAACCCACATGGTTGAAAATTGCATGTAACTATTGACTCCCCCAAAACTTAAGTACTACTAGCCTACTGTTGACTGGAAGCCTTATTGATAACATAAACAGCCATTTAACACATGTTCTGAATGTTACATACATATTTTATACTGTACTCTTACAATCAAAAACCTCCTCCAGCCCAGGCACCAGAGGAACCTTGGCACATACACACAATGGGGTTCCCTGCCTGTACCTATGCAAGGCCATCACTTTCATAAAAAGCTAAGCACATCACAGATGAAACTGCGCCATTTCATTTCCTGACTTCTTATGGTCTAAACGTACTCTTCTACCTGCAAACCATAAATATGATCATTCTTACTTTTTTAGTCTCATGTTATCAATTATTAGAAGTCGAAGGCTATCTAAGTTATATCAGCAACACACCAGATAGTCATTCATTCACCAAATAATTATTTAATACGTCTACATGCAAGGCACTGGGGCATACAACAGCGAACAACGCAATCTACTACGGTATTATTTAGACAACTTATCTTAGTATCTATGAAGATTTGTTTCTTTGCTGTTGTGCAGGCATAATTTACAATGTTTCCATGAACAGTACATTTTTAAAAAGAAAAAAGAAAGAGTACTAATCAAGCAAAAATCCATGGTTAAAATACTTGGAATTTAGTGTTCTTATCCCTTCTTGAAAGACAATGAAAGGCAAAAAAATTATTAGGAAAAATTATTTGATATTCTGATATGCTCACACTCATTGCTCCAGTGAAAACAGGAAATGTGCAAGTGCATTTTTACTTTGTATAACAAAACAACCCAATAAAAAGGTAAAGTATGGTGGAAGTATACAACCTTTATGATATTTCTTGAAATTACTCCACTTTTATAGAGGATGATATTCATGCTGGCAACAGCTATAAAAAATATGGAAATGTAAAAGAACAGAGATTAAATATGGGATTTATCTACGGGCCCCAGTACATTAAACCCTTAACATATTTGAAATATGAAAATAACCTGGGCCCTCAACATCAGGATCACGAAGGGAATTTTAATGGTGTCCTGTGCCTTCACTTTCAAGATCTGAATTTTTGTTGTTTTAAAGGTCTTTTTATATATCTGCTTGACTTACACAATTACAGCGATTTGTCACTTTGACCAGTAAGACAAAAGCATTTGAAATTGGTGATGGTCGTTACCCATCCTGACCTGATAGGCAATAAGTGGAAACCAGTCCTTGTCTTTCTCTTTCAGCCTCCCACAAAGGGGGAGCTCAGGCCATGCTGCCAGGCTGGAAATCGTCGCAGCCGTGAGCACACCTGGGGGACAGGCGGGATGCCAGGTCTAAACCCTCTGCCCGTGAAACACGCTGTACCTGTGCATCAAAGTGGGGCCAGTCTTGAATCGGCAAGTGTTAGCAACCCAGCCTTTCCTCCACCTGTTACCCGTAAACACCTCCTAAGTGAGGCATGAGCTGCCACATTGGTCCTCTCTGCAAAGGGTGGAAGGAAAAGCTAAGCCCATCCCAGCATATACCGTTTCTGCAAGAACAGAGTACCCGTTCATCATGATCTGTGGAGATCCTGAAGAGTAAAACCAGAGTTGGGGAAGCAGCAAAGAAATGAATATCATGCCTGCATTAGTGGGACATGAGAGAATGGCTGTCAGGTTTAAATCCAGGCTTGGAAAAAAGGAAAAGGAAGGAGTGAGAACAAAGAAAAGTTATAGGGCACCGGGGACAATGTGGAAGTGGGAGGTAAAGAGGGAAGAGACAAAGCACAATTCCCAAATCTGTCTGTTCACTTCAATCCAGGGGGCATCTGCTAGCTCTTCACCTACTTACGTCTCACATATGGCACAGGAGTTGGTACGTAAAAGCAACCTGGTAATTAGTTTTTAAAATAAAAAGACCCCTAGGACTTCCAGTTTAAAATGGCATCTGGCTAATAGTCCTGATGTAGCCTCTTTTACTGAAGTGCGCGCGCGCGCGCACACACACACACACACACACACACACACACACACACACAGAGGCAAACATTTACATTGCCACCAAAAATTAAGATTGACAGTCAACTCCTTACCACTAACTGTAAGGTCAATGAACCTGGATTTTTAAAGGCAATTAGTGGCCCACCTGTGCTTGCCACCAGACCTAGAGAAAGCCCACCTGTCTGAAGTTAGAAAGGCCCATTATACCTTCCCCACTGTCTGCCACCTGGCTCATTAAATCAGACGGCCATTCTTCTACTATATAAGTACTCCTTTTTAAGCTGAAGTGTTACTTTCCTTCCATATCCAACCCCTCAGCAGCCAGCTCTTTCTTAAGAACAATCAGGGTCGCTACTGGAAAACAACTGGTCAACAAGATGGAATGAGGAAGCAAGCTTTGGGGTGCCTCATTCCAACCAGGAAGGTGTCCCCATGGAAAAAAAAGAAAAAACACAATGTGAGAGAAGAGAGAATAAAAGATCTCTGACAACCAGATATGCTGAATACTATAGCTTTCATGCCAGAAACTAAGGCAATGGGAGCAGGGCAAGAGCTAATGTCAACACTTAAGGAATGAAAGCAAGTTAAACACCAGAAATTGAGCTAGTGGCTCTGGACATTGGCTTGCCCTCCATATGTAGCTCTATGAAGGGAATCAAAGCCACATTCAAGTGGGCAGAAGGAGGCACCAGTCCAGATAGATATCCTGTGTTAAGAGAAGTGACAAGAAGAATGACTAGCAAATGCATTTTGATAAATGACATAGAAATAGAGATAGAGGATATTATCCTAAAGACTCAGAGGGAGCACAGCCTCTGAAAATGATTTACCACAGGAATTGAGAGAAATTTTCAGAGAAAATTTTTTTCAATCTTCAATAGAATTCAAGAAGTAACGGCCTTTATGCAACAGGAACAGAGATCCAAAACAAGAGAATAGGTCATGAGAAAGAGACAACAAGGTGAGATGAAAAGAAAATTGCATGAGATAGAAAAAGACTGAAGTAAACTCAAAAGGCAATGATAGAATTAAAATCTGCATTTGAAGCCATGTGGTACTGAAACGACACTGCAGATAATCACTCAGTAAAGCGGGAGACCAATCTAAGAAAAGAACAAAGATGAAAATAATGAAAGAAATCATGACATAATGAAAAAGAGGATAACAGACACAGAAAACCTAAGAACTGTATATGTTTCTTAGGAAAAACTAGAAGAGACAGAATAGACTTATAATCAAACAAAAAAATTTAATGTTTCTTAACTTCAAAAAAATGCTGAGTATACAGATCACGAATCCACTACATTCCAGGTAAACAAACATGTTAAGACATATCTAGAAGCATCCACGAAAACTTCTGAAGGTCAGAGGTAAATAACGTGCCCACCATCCAGAATGCCATGCCCAGACAAATTGTCTTTCCTGTGCAAACATCACAGAAAACACTCCTGGAGGTCAACCGTACGGCGACGGTTGGGAACTAGGCTTCGGATGATGATCACTTTGTAGCATGTACAGATGTCAAATTACAGTGTTGTTCACCTGAAATTTATATTATGCTGTATACTAATTTTGCCTCAATAAGAAAAAAAGGACACACCAAAAGGACTCAGAGATCATTCGAAATAAGTTACATAAGAATGGAACTATTGTGCTTTCGAAAAATTAGCAATGAGCTGTGGAAGAAGTTCTACATTTTAATTACATTAAGCGTTTGTTGCAAAATTTATTAACAACAAAGCAAATATTAAAAGTATCAGAAAAGAAAAAAGGTTATATAAACAATAGTGGTAATATATGCCTTACATCTAAGCTTGTATCAACAAAGATGGGGAAGTAATGAGGGAAAAAAATAAAACTATGGTACCTTTCTCATATAAAAGGATATTTTAAAGATACGGTTTAATTCTTGATTTTGAAAATGTGGGGAATATAAAGAATGGTTCTTTAAACAACTTAAAGGCAACCAATAGTAAAATTTAAAATAGGATCACCTTTCAAGATTTCCTTAATAGAAAAAGTAAATTTTAAAAGAAAGTAAAAAATATTGCATAGAATAGACAAAAGACAAGGAAATAGCAAAATGTCAGAAAGAGGATAAAACATATAAATTATCAGAAAATTTGTAAATGGGTTAAACCAGACCGTTTAAGAGCCGGTAGTTTCAAAGTGGTTTCATCTTTTTTATTAAAGAATAATTGACATATAGTATTGTATTTGTTTCAGATGTACAACATGGCTATTTGATATTTATATACATTATGAAATAAACATTGGAAAAAGTCTAGTTACCATCTGTCAGCATACAAAGTTGTTACAATATTATTGATTATATTCCCTATGCTATACATTATATCCCCATGTTTTATTTTATACCTAGAAAATTGTACCTCTTAATCTCCTTTACCTATTTTGTCTATCCCACACACACATCCCCTCCGACAACCATCAGTTTGTTCTCTGTACCTGTGAGTCTGTTTTTTTTGTTCATTTGTTTCGTTTTTTAGATTCCACATGTAAGTGAAGTCATATGGTGTTTGTCTTTCTCTGTCTGACTGATTTCACTTACATGATGCCCTCTAGGTCCATCTGTGTTTCCATAACGGGCAAGATTTCATTTTTTATGGCTAATACTCTATTGTGTGTATGTGTATATATATACATACACATACCACATCTTTTTATCCATTTATCTATCAATAGACATTTAGGCTGTTTCCATATCTTGGCTATCTTTGGATAAATATCCAGAAGTGGAGATGCTGGATCATAGGGTAGCTCTATTTTTAATTTTTTGAGGAATCCTATACTGTTTTCCATAGCAGCTGTACCAGTATAAATTCCCACCAACAGTGCACTAGGGTTCATTTTTCTCCATTTCCTTGCCAACACTTAATTCTTATCTTTGAAAGAAAATTCAGATCTATGCTACTTAAAAGAAACCCACCAAAAAATAAGTGACTCAGACAAGTAAGAAGTGTAAGAATGGGTAAAATACATGTTTGATAAATACAAGCAAAGAAAACGTTACAAACCAGGAGTCAACCTAAAAAAGCAATAAACAGGCCAAAGATGTAATTTTATATTGATAAAAGATACAATCCACAACTAAGGGAAAATAGTCATAAACATTTTTATATACCAAATAGCATAGCAAAATTTAATAAGCAGTGCTCATATATCAGACCATAAAAACAATTAATTCCCCAAAGCAGAAATTCTAAAGGCCATATTTCCAACCACAATACAATCAAACCAAAAACTAGTATCACATATTTAAATAAATCAATAAGTAAACAAAACCAATGACTTTGAACTTTAAAAAAAATCACTCTCCTGGTGTGCCTGGGTAGTTGAGTCAGTTGAGAGTCAGACTCTTCATTTCAGCTCAGGTGGTGAGATCAAGCCCAGTGTCAGGCTCTGCACTCAGTGGGGAGTCTACTTCTCTCTATCCCTCTGCTCCTCCCCTCAACTCTCTCTCTTAAATAAATAAATCTTTTTTAAAAAAAGGTCGCGGGGTGGAGGGTGCCTGGGTGGCTCATGTCAGTCAGTTGAGTGGCTGGCTCTGGATTTGGGCTCAGGTCATGATCTCGGGGTCCTGGGATTGGGCCCTGCGTCGGGCTCGCTCAGCAGGGAGTCTGCCTGAGGATTCTCTCCCTCTCCCTCTCCCTCTCCCTCTGCCCCTCCCCTTGCTCACATGCTCTCTCCCTCTCAAATAAATAAATCTTAAAAAAAAAAAAAACCTTCTCCTAAACTAAGTTACAAAGGATATTAAATCCTCAATTATAGACTAGGTTTTGTTTTTTTTAAATATTTTATTTATTTATTTGACACAGAGAGAGAGAGAGAGAGAGCATGCACAAGCAGGCGGAACAGCAGAGGGAGAAGGAGAAGTGCTCCCCACTCAGCAGGGACCCCAACTTGGGGCTCAATCCCAGGGCCTTGAGATCATGACCTGAGCTGAAAGCAGACACTTAACTGACTGAGCCACCCAGGCATCCCTAGACTAGATTTTGAATAACATAACTAAGTATATTAATAAAAATTGTGGGAGATGGCCAAAATTCCAGTCAAGAATGAATTCATAACCTTTAATGAATTATTAAATCAAATATGAAAATAAATTGATAATTGATAAATTGATAAATCTGGTCATTGATAAAATAAATTGAACACAAAATTATAATGACACTGATGAAGTTTGAGCATTTGCCATGAAACACTGAACCAAATGCCTTACATAATTATCTTGCTTGAAACATCACGTTATTTTTGAGAGATGGGTATTATTAGCAGTAGTTATATTTTATAAATAGAGATTTCAAGACATTCAGTAATTTTCCCAAGATAATACAGCTAGTAAATGATAAAATTGGGATTTAATCCAAGTTTTTGTGACTCCAAATCTTTGCCCATAATCACTGCCATTAGAGGGTTATAAAAGAACAAAGAACCTAAATGATAAATTTAGTTTTGAAAAACTAGACCAACATCTGACAAACCTAAAATAGAAAATAAAGATAAAAAGAAAGAACAAGAAAAAATTTAAGAGCAGGATATAACAGATACATTATAATTTTTAAAATTATTTTTTGTTAATAAATTTGTAAATGAACTAGATTATTTCGTAATTAAATATAAATTACTAATTGTGTTAAGTAGATCTGAATAGACAAAAAACTGGAAAAAATAGAAAGTTATCAAAGTCACAAGGGTTAGTATGATTTATCAGTGAATTTTTTTTAAGATTTATTTATTTAAGAGAGTGAGCAGGGCAAGGGGCAAAGGGAGGAGCAGAGGGAAAGGGAGAGACTCTCAACCAGACTCCCTGCTGAGCTCAGAGCCCATCACAGGCTCAATTCCACCACCTTGAGATCATGACCTGAGCTGAAATCAAGGGTTGGAAGCTTAGCCACCCAGGTGCCCCACCAGTGAATTTTTTTAGTTTCAAACAAGAATAATTCTTAAAATTCAGGTATAAAACCAAAATGAACAAATTTCGGAATTTTATCAAGACTCAAAGAATGACTTGAATAAATGTTCTGGAATGGGAAACCCAATTTTATAAAGACGTAAAAAAAAAATCTAAAACTAATTTCAGGATTTAACTCAGTCTTCATGGGAATAATTTTTTGAATTTGGCAAAATGTTTCTAAAGTTTAACAAACAAATGAACAAAAAAGACTGACCATCACATTTTTGGAAAAGAAAAAGACATGCATAATTAAGAGATATCTGGGTGATTAAAACATCCTATAGAGTTTTAGCAAATAAACTATTAAAAAACTGTTGCAAAAATCAGTGGATAGATCAATGGGGTGGGATTAATAGCCTAGAAAGACACGTGGCATCTAAAGGAATGAGTATGTGACAAAGGTGCCAACACAGTCAATGGGGAAAGAATTACACAGTCAATGCAGCAGTATAACTACACGTGACAGAGAGGAGGACAGGAATTAGATCCTTCCCATACCCCCCCCCACATGCACACATCACACACATGCATACATCATATACACATGTGCACACACACGTTCAAAGATAAAAATGTAAAACTTGAGAAATTCAATCATAAAAACCTTTGAAAGTAGATGAATATATAATGTAAGAACTGGGGGAAATACTCCAGGCATAAATATAACGGAAAATGCTGAAAAGGCAAAAAGTCAACAGGTTTACTACTTTAAAAAATTAAACTTTTCTATTTCGAAAAGAAGTATAAATAAATTTTAAAAGCAAACAACCTGGTAAAATAAATTTTTTTCCAAAATGTGGCAGACAATACGTTGATATACTCTGTATATAAGGAGCTCGTACAGTTGGATAAAATCCCATGTAGCTGACTTCTGTCATTTAGGTGCCCACATTCAACGCCCTTCCCTTTAGAGGAAATTCCCTGGTGGACAGCCTGCCATCCTCGCTCGCTGGCCTATGGCCATAGGCCATGTGACCTAAACACAGCCAATCATACGCTGCCATCTGAGCCTTTGCCTCCTTGAGTGTGAAACAGAAAGATAATAAAATCCATTAAAGATTATTCACAGATGCTGAGGTAGAATTCTGAGGCCGGAGGAGTCATTTTTGAGCCATCATGGTGCCAGTGGTCATGTGCCAACCATTCACCAATGGTTATGGTGGTAGTTGCGTTGTCTTTTGGCGGGGGGGGGGAGGGTGAATGCAGAAAGTATTTTTAATAAAATGTAATACCCATTTTGGGTTTTTTTAAGTTTTTGTTTAATTTCAGTTAGTTAACACACAGTGTAATATTAGTTTCAGGTGTACAATATAGTGATTCAACACTTCCATACTACACAACAAGTGCCCTCCTTAATCTCCATCACCTGTTCAAACCATCCCCCACCCACCTCCCCTCTGGTAACCATCAGTTTGTTCTCTATAGTTAAGAGTCTGTTTCTTGGTTTGCCTCCCTCTTTTTTTCCCTTTGCTCATTTGTTTTGTTTCTTAAATTCCACATATGAGTGAAATCATGTGGTATTTGTCTTTCTCTGACTTATTTCACTTAGCATAATACTCTCTAGCTCCATTCACATCATCATTGAAATCAAATGGCAAGATTCCATTCTTTTTTATGGCTAATATTCCATTGTATATTTATACCACATCTTCTTTACACATTCATCAGTTGATGGACACTTGGGCTATTTCCATAATTTGGCTATCATAGATAATACTGTTATAAACATCAGGGAGCATACATCCCTCTGAATTAGTATTTCTGCATTCTTTTGGTAAACATCTAGTAATGCAACTGCTGGATCATAGGGTAGTTCTATTTTTAACTTTTTGAGGAAATTCCATACTGTTTTCTGAAGTGGCTGCACCATTTTGCATTCCCAGTAACAGTGCAAGGGGGTTCCTTCTTCTCGACAGCTTCATTAACACCTGTGATTTCTTGTGCTGTTGAGGTTAGCCATTCTGACAGGTGTGAGGTGATATCTCATTGTAGTTTTGATTTGCATTTCCTGGATGATCAGTGATGTTGAGCATCTTTTCATCTGTCTGTTGGCCATCTATATGTCTTCTTTGGAAAAATGTCTATTCATGTCTTCTGCCCATTTTTTACTTGGATTATTCAGTTTTTGGGTGTTGACTTTCGTAAGTTCTTTATATATTTTGGATACTAGCCCCTTTCTCAGATATGTCATTTGCAAATATCTTGTCCCACTCCAAAGGTTGCCTTTCAGTTTTGTTGATTGTGCTATGGTATCTTCACTGTTCCTGTGGTAGGATGTCAGCTGTGCCTTGTCTCTCTTGGCTCCTCTCCAAGTCTGGTTTTCAGCCTTCCCTTCAATTCTGTTAGCTACTCAATAGCCTTAGCAACCAATTCATTTTCTACTTAAGTTAACTAAAGTCAGTTCCTGTCATTTGCAAGCAAGAATCCTGACTAGTATATCTCTCTAGATAAATGGTCAAAGACATAAAATGGAAATTCACAAAAAAAGAAATACAAATTGTTACTAAGTATTTTTAAAGTGTCTAATCTCCCTATATCAGATAAATTATTCCTAGAAAATCAAAGCAAGAATTTGGGCATAAAACTACGATGTTTCTTTACTTATGGCAATATTTTGAATTAGTAAAGATGTGGAACCCAAATCTGTACAATCTTTTTAGAAAATAATTTGAGTATATACACCAAACACCTCCAATATGCCCACAATTTTTTGACATAGTAATTCTTATTCTAGGAGTTTATCCCAATAATCATTTATGCAAAGATTTATGTATAAGGATATTCACTTTAGCTTTGTTTTTAAAGTTAAAAAGTATAAGCAAAAATGTGTTCAGCAATAAAAATGGTTAAGTACATACAGTAGATTCTTTTTTCTTAAGATTTTATTTATTTATTTGAGACAGAGAGAGAGGGAGAGCACAAGCAAGAGGAGCAGCAGAGGGAGAGGGAGAAGCAGGCTCCCCACTCAGCAGGGAGTGCATTCCTTCGTAATGCACTTGCACTAAACCAATGCCTGGTTAGTCAGTGATATTCATTCCCTCTGGAAACAAACCAAACATTCCTCATTCAGACACGCATGTACTTTCTTCCCCCCAATTAGGTGGGCATTTACCTAGAGTGGGATATGTTTGTGCCTAGGCCTATTTATGAACTCAGTATCTACTATCATCATTATGAATGCTGAAAGAAAGACAGTAGTTGTTTCTATGAAAATTAGGTTGAATGCTTTGCAAAATTCAGCTAAAAGCAAGTTGCTGAAAAAGAAAGAAAAAAAAGACAGGAAGGGAGGAAGGAAGTTAGGGGGAAGGAAGGAAAACAAAGAATATACTGTTACTAGGCAACAGTAAGCACTGGGGAAAATCAATCAAATCTAGCACAGTGATTCTCAAGATTTTTGGTCCCTTCTTAAAAAATGATTAAGGTCTTTAAAGAGCTTCTGTTTATGTGGGAAATACCTACTGACATTTACCATATTAGAAATTAAAACTAAGAAATTTATAAACTATTAACTTTGAATTCATTTTTAAAAATAACAATAGTAAACCCATTATGCATTAACGTAAATAGCATATTTTTATGACAAGTAAATATATTTTCTAAAATAAAGTTAGAGTGGTGACGCTGACATTGTTATAACTCTGTAATGCTTAGATTAATGGAAGGCAGCTGAGTTCTCACATTGCTTCTGTGTTCGATCTACTGTAGTATCACAAGTCACGTAGCCCTTGGAAAACTGAATTGTATAATACTCATGAGCAAATGATACTGGGAGAGGCAATAATATCTTAATATTAATATGAATATAATTTTGGCTTTGAAGACATCCTTCTGGAGGCTTGGAAATCTCTAGAAGCCCATAGACCACACACTGAGAAATGGTGGCTTAACGGGAGTCTGTGCTCAGACCTCTTGTAATTGTCTCTAATTTTGTGATCCACTTCAAAACAAAACAAACAGAAAACTGTAGAAATAAGAAGTGCATTATTGATCTTGTTTATGCAATAAAGATAGCACAGATTCCCCATTATAATTAAAGACCCTGGCCTACATTTTTAAAATGATGAATAAATGCATAGATGTATGCTTTAAGTATTTTTAAAAATGTTCAAGAAATATATGTGTTTTAAAAATAATTCCACATTATTTATTTTACTATTCCCCACTGGTTATTTCACTTTGGGCTGCAATTACTTAAGCGCTCATTATTTCATGTAGGAGTCTGAACTTCATGGTTCCAGGGTTGGTTGATTCGGTAGCTAGGACACGTCAAGGCTCTGGGTTGGCATATCTGAGATTAGTCTTGGCTTTCCCCCATGTTCCCAAGACGACAGCCACAGCTCCAGGAACCACTGGCAGGAAAGGAGGGCTGGGGTTGGAGATGGGGTGTTTAATCTCATGCATCTCTCTCCTTAGCAGGAGGAAACTCTTTTCCAAAAGCCCTTAACAGACTTCCCCTTATGTCTCATTGGCAGGACTAGGTCACATGCTAACCCCCAAACTCTTTGTTGAAAGAATGGGATCATCATGACTGGCTCAGAACAATCATAGGTATATCTCGGTGTTGCTGTCTCAGCATCTCAATTCCATCCTCCCATGCTGAACAAATCGATTCCACACATCTGAACAAAATCAGGGTCATTTTAGCTAAGACCAGGAGGGGAACTGCTGTGCCATGGATGGTACATCCATACCCAGGTATTTAAATCATTTTTAAAAGTAGAATACAAAATTGTATTGATAGTGTAAAACCAATTTATATATACATATGTATACATATATGTGTATTTGTATGTACATACATATACTTTTTTAAAAACTGGAAGGGAAGATATAAAAATATTGCTGTTTTCTTTGAGTTTATGAGTTGGTTTTAATTTGCTTCCTTATAACTTTTTATATTTTCTGATTTCTCCAGTGACACATCACTGTAATAAGCTGGGGAAAAAGCATTATTTTAAAATGGTTTTGTGAAATAACATATCTATGTCTTTCATTTGTATAGCAATTTTACAACATATTATTTCATTTTGTTTACCTGTAAAATCAAAATAAGAATAATATCGCATAAGAAAAATGAATTAATGCATGTAAAATGCCAGCAATGGTGCCTGGTAGATAATGAGAGCTCATTAAATGCATGCTACTCTTGCTATGCTGCATTTATGCTAGGACCTAAGTAGGACAGGAGAAATTATCTTCATTTTACAGACTGGGCAGCTGAGGCTAAGGGGAGTGCAGTGACTTGCCCAGGGTCACACCAGTTGCCAAGATGAGTGTTCCTTTCAAGTACACCATCACTATTCACCATTTGTGGCATAGAGGATAGAGAAGAAAATCCTATTCCTAATGTCTAAAAATGTTTGATGTGATAGGATTCTTTTAAAAAACATTATACTAGGGGCGCCTGGGTGGTATAGCGGTTAAGCGTCTGCCTTCGGCTCAGGGCGTGATCCCGGCATTATGGGATCGAGCCCCACATCAGGCTCCTCCGCTATAAGCCTGCTTCTTCCTCTCCCACTCCCCCTGCTTGTGTTCCCTCTCTCGCTGGCTGTCTCTATCTCTGTCGAATAAATAAATAAAATCTTTAAAAAAAATTATACTAGATTTCTTGGTGTTCAGATATAATTCACATATCATAAACTTCACCCTCTGAAAGTGTACAGTTTAGGGATTTTTAGTATAGTCACAAGATTGTGCAACCGTCACCACTATCTAATTCCAGAACATTTGCATATCCCCCCTCAAAAAACAATATTCATTAGCAGCTGTTTCCCATTTCCTTCTCCCCCAGGCCCCCAGAAATCACTAATATCTTTTGTGTTTCTATGGATTTGACTATTCTGAGCATTTCCTGTCAATAGAACCATCCAGTACGTGGCCTTCATATCTGGCTTCTTTTACTTTGCATAATGTGTTCAAGATTCATTCGTGTTGTAGGTTCATTCATGTACCAATAGTTTATTCCTTTTTGTGGCTGAATAATATTCCATTGTGTGGATATTATCACATTTTGTTTATCCATTCATAAGTTTTATACTAGATTTCTGGACATGGTAATTTGACAGTTTAACCAATTAAAACAACTAGTAAATGAATCAGCATAATTCAGTAAACCAAAAAACTGACAGAATAAAAATGATCAGTAACCAAAAAACAAATCACTAAAATTCAGTTCAGTTAGTCCATCCATCTGTTTGACTTTTTATTTGTATCACTGCTATGAAAACCCTAATTTCTTGCTTTCCTTAAATAATAAAATATCATCAGACCCCTTTAAAAAATAGAAATATATTTTTCACCTTTCCTTGGAACCAGTTCTTGTTTGTTTTCTTTTTATTTACTAGAAACCAAAAATATGCCAGTTCTTTCCAGAACCCTTTGTCCTTCAAGTCATCTGCAAGTCTTTTAGTCTAGATTCCCTCAACTATAAACTACAAAACACAAGCATCTTGGATAGCTAGCCAAGGTGCCAATGGAAAATCTTGTTTTCTCTTCCCTGGGGCTATGGGACCTATACCTGCTTTCTCCACAGGTAGATATTTAAATAGATAACCTCTCTGGTCCTACTCCAGCTCCAGGAGTCTATGATTCTAGTTTTTGGTTGGTGTGGATAGTCAATGCCAGCACACTGCCCCACCCCACTCTACACCAACCTGCTACCACCCTGATTCCACTCAAGTCAGGGAATCTAGATGAGACTAAACTTCCTGTGGCTCTGGTGGCAGGAAGAACTAGAATAAGGGGACAGTGGCATATTACAACCACCCCAGAGGTATATAAAGCACTCCACAGTTTACAAAGCCATTCTCGATGCAATTTCTCATACAATTCCCCATGTCAACTCCTTGAGTAGTCAGGCATTTTATCAAGGCAGAAACTGAGTTTTGGGAACTGGTTCAAGTTCATGTGGTCAAGGATGGGCCCTGAGGCTCTTTTCTCCCAGTCTGCGTTCATCACGTTGTGTCACTGAGCCACACCACCACCAATGGCACTGGGACTGTGAAACATGAAAAGCTGAGGGCAAGCTGTAATGACTGCTGGGAGCTTACAGTGGTCACAAGGGTGCTGTTCACGGGCATGCCTATGCTGAATGGGAATAAAGGAATGGCTGACACAGGAGTAAAGGGACAGTCAGAGAAACAACAGAAGAGCTGGCCAAATGCACTCAAGGCCAGTACCTCTGTGCTACCTGAAGAATACCCAGCACTACAAGCTCCTCACTTACTGAAAGCTTCTTAGAAACAAATGTTTGCAAACTGCCTGTGGAGGGTCACTTAAACTGGGCACTACCTGTCCAGTCCCGGACCTTCCCCCTGAAACACTGCTCGGTGACATGATAGTCTCCACTCTGAGAGTCTAAGAGGGGATCTTAAGTTGCTATTAAGGACCTGTGGGCAGGGAAGGCACGACGTCACAAGTAAGCCATACATAGAATAAACAAACTGCCTTGCTCAACATTTCAACCCATTTCAACACCCACCAACACTCAAAATTTTCACCAGACCCCAAGACCTACATTTTGCCTCCACTTCTACTAATACCATTCTTTCATATACATCGGCCAGATACATGCCCAGTGTTTTGCATATACTACTCTGTTGCATCACACCTGTGAGACACACATTATTATCCCATTTTACAGATGGGCAAACCGAGCTCAGAAACACAGATAACTTGCCTAAGCTACTTAGGGACAGAGCTACCATTTTTTAAACTCAGACCTCTGTTGTTCCAAATCGATTTTCTTTCTACTAAAATGCAGTATGTCTATTCAAACTCTATATTAGATTTTCCATTGAAATCTTGCCTGCAGTTGAAATAGATAAAATATTTTGAAGAAGCTTTATTAGTATAAATTTGTGTATATTTATTACAAAGTCAATTAATGTATATTTATTACAAAGTATATTTATTTATTACAAAGTATATTTATTACAAAGTCAATTAATGAAATGATGAAAATGCCTTGATAGACACAGTTGCAACAGGCATTTTGGCGTCTCCTCTTCGTGCTCTTTATTTAGATTGCATAGAATTGAGAAAATCATGATTTCGTAGGTACAAATGTCTTTTAATAATGGTTTTAATACACTTTTAAAAATGATCTCAAGTCACACTGTCATTAAAAAGATGCGACAGAAACACTTTATTCTGTCTTCAAAAGAACTTGTTAGGCTGGTAGCACAAATTGACATGTTAATTTTCTCCAATGTGTTAAAAATTGTTACATATCACATTTTAGTGTGCCTGATGTGTCTATCACAATTTTAGTAATAAAGTGTATTTAATATTTTAGAGTGAATTTTCCCCCAAATTGATCTATAAATTCAATGCAATCCTACTTAAAATCCCGGCAGTCTTCTTTGAAGAAATTAACAAGCAGATGCTAAAATTTGTAGGAAATGCAAAGGACCTAGACTTGCCAAAAAAATTCAGAAAAGAGTAATAAAGTTGGAGGATTTACCTGATTCTAAGACTTACAAGAAAGCTACCATATTCAAGACAGTGTGGTGTTAGGGTCTCATAGATTAGTGGAACAGAACAGAGTCGAGAAATAGAACAAAACTTTTATGGTCAATTGATTTTTAAAGATGCCAAAGTAATTAAATAGGAAAATCATCAAAATGATGCTGGAACAACTGTATATTTCACAAGGGAAAAAAATTTAACCTCTACCCTTCCCTTACAACACATACAAAAATTAATTCAAAATAGATCAGAGATTTAAAAATAAGAATAAACACTACTTAATTTCTAAAAAAAAAAAATGTATAGGAAAAAATGTTTGTGACATCCAGTTAGGAAAAGCACAAATCATAAAAGGAAATATTTATTAAACTGACTTCCAAAATTAAAAGCTTTTGCTCTTAAAAAAGTTAAAAAGACAAAAAGGCATCATTTCACAATATATGTAAGTCGAGTCATCATGCTGTACACTTTAAAATTATACAATGCTGTATGTCAATTATATCTCAATAAAACTGGAGAAAAAGATAAGCAAAAGATTGTGATAATATATATGCAAAACACATATCTGACAGAAGGCTTATATCCAGAATTTGTAAAGAATTCTTATGACTCAATAACAAGGAAACAACCCAATAAAAATGGGGAAAAGATTTGAACACTACAAACAAAGGTACACAAATGCCAATAAGCACATAAAAAGATGTTCAACATTACAAATTATGAGGAAAACAAAACCAACTATTTACTACACATTTGACAGTACCAAGTATTGGTGAGGAGGTGGGGCAACCAGAACTTGCATACATTGCCTGTTGTGATAGTATAAAATGGTACAGTTTCTTTTTTTTAATATATATTTTTTAAGATTTTATTTTTTTGACTGAGAGCGGGAGAGAAAGTGAGAGAAAGCGCAAGCAGGAGGAGTAGCAGAGGGAGAGGGAGAAGCAGACTCCCCACTGAGCAAGAAGCCCGATGCAGAGCTCAATTCCAGGACCCCGGGATCATGACCTGAGCCGAAGGCAGACACTTAACCAAATGAGTCACGCAGGTGCCCCAATGGTACAGTTTCATATAAGATTAAACACATACATGCCATATGACCCAGCAAGCTCACTCCTAGATATTTACCCAAAGGAAATAAAAACATCTGTCCACACAAAAACTTTTTTACATGAAGGTTTACTGCAGCATTATTCACAAAGTCAAAATTGGAAAAAACCCAAGTGTTAGTGAATGGATTCCACACCATCGGATACTACTCAGCACTAAAAGAAACAAAGTATTAATATAAGTCAACAACTGAGACGAAACACAAAAACATCTTAAGTGAAAAAGAGTTAAACATAAAGAACTACATACTATGATTCCATTTATACGAAATTCTAAAAAAGGCAAAACTACAGTGACAGTACATCAGCAATTACCTTCCGGCCAGGAGTTGGGAGAGTGGAGTGACGGCAAGGAGGGACAAGGGAACTTTTTAGGGTAATGGAAATGTTCCATCTTGATTATGAAAATGGTTATACAACTGTATACAGTTACCAAAATTTATTAAACCGTACACTTGGAATTTTGTCTTATGTAAAGTATACCTCAATAAAACTGAGGTGAAATGAATTTGTTTAAATTACTAGGGTTTCACAATCTTTTAAAAAGAAAGAAAAAACTGTCCTAGTATAAGAACAGAAGTGTGTTCCCTTCTGCATAATAATACCAAGGAAACACACAGAAGTTAAAATATATAAAAGACTAACTTCTTGATGCTAACTATCCATCTGCTTTACATTTTTCTGTCCCTCTAATCTCCATCTCAAGAATAATGAGAAATAAAACAATTGTACCTTAAAACTTCTGGCTGACTTTAATATACATTAAACTAAATATCAAATAGGTTCCTAGAGAAAAATCTTTGTTACAGGAGACTCTTCCATTGGACCATAGCTGCTTAAGGCATTTAAAGACAAGTGAGAAACACACTGTTTTGGTTTGTTAGTTTTGGGGATTTGGGGTTTGGGGTTTTTTTCTTTTTGGCAGTGCTTAGCTGTTTCATCACGCTTTCCTATCGCCACAAAGGATATTTATGACTCATCAGTCAACACCCTGTGTCAGATAATTAGCCATTAACATACTTCACCTGCACTGGGATGAAAATGATATCACAACTTGCAAGAGATCCCCTTGAAGATGAAACTGAAAGAAATTGTGGCCACATGTTATTTCAAACCTGTATTCACTACCCGTCCTGACTGCCTGTCATCCAAGAGAGGCCAAACAGATGTGTAAAAATAGCTGTTTAACAGGGGGGAAAATACTGTAAAATTGTTTATGGCAGGACAGCGGGTTCTTATAGGCAAAGTAAATTACAAATAGATTTCTCAATTACTTTTTAAAGCCTGGTATTTGATTCTTATATAACAGTCAAAAATCAATTTTGCATGGAATTTATGTGAATGCCTCATTATTAATAAAACAGCGGTTGGCGGCTGCTACTTCCTCCGCACAAAAGCAGCACGCAGTGGGGAAGCATTCACGTGCCAGGCTGTGTAATCCTTTATCTTTTTATCCTCTGCTTCAGATCATAAAAAAGAAAGGGAAGAAATGAATTCCAAGCAAATTTTAGGCATAGGCTTCTGGCAGCGCCTACTTCAAGGGGGTCTGCAGGGGTGCCCTGAGAGTATTCAGTGGTGGGTGTCAGAGCAGTCCTGACCCCCCACACTCCCTGCTCATATTGTACCCTGAAGGTCCCCCCCTTTTTTTTTAATAAAATCTAACCAAGCAAATAACTCCAGTTGTTGAAAAAGACATTGAATGTCATCTCTCACTCTACCCCTAGCATATCTCATCTCAGTATTAGAGTCCACTGTTGACCACATGAACTTATTTAAAATGATTGATCAATGATGCTTTTTTTCACATCACTTACTGATAATTATTAATTTTTGAAAGAAAAGGACTTGTTCCTGACTCAAACATTCCAAGCACCTAACAAACATATTTATCTCCAATTCACAAATAGGAAAATTGGATTCCATTAATGTCCGCAGACCATAACACTCTGCTCCCTGTTTTGTACTTGACTCCTCAAACCATAAAGACTCCCTTCCCAAACGAAAAGTGTAGTGTAATGAGAAAACCTAGCTTCTCTGGGTAGCCTTTCCTAACCAACTGCGTGACTTCTAGTAAGTTATATCCTTGCTGTAGGCCTTGTCTCTTCACCAGGAAAATAAGAGAGTTTTCAAAAATGATCTGAGGTTTCTTTCAGATCCTAAACAACTCCAAGACTCGGGGCAATGAGAAAGAAGTCATTGTGTTCCCATTACATGTGAAAAACAAAAAGAAAGTTGTATGTTTAGCCACCAACATGGGGAAATGTTCCTCTTCAGAAGTTAAATACAGGGGTGCCTGGGTGGCTCAGTAGTTAAGTGTCTGCCTTCGGCTCAGGTCATGATCCCAGGGTCCTGGGATCCAGTCCTGCATTGGGCTCCCTGCTCAGCGGGAAACCTGCTTCTCCCTCTCCCACTCCCCCTGCTTGTGTTCCCTCTCTCGCTGTGTCTCTCTCTGTCAAAGAAATAAAATCTTCAAAAAAAAAAAAAAAAGAAGAAGAGGAAGAAGTTGTTAAATACAGTTAAATCATGGCTACCTGCTATTTCTTCTATGGGGTCACACTTCAAAGATACCAATAGGGAAAAGGTAGGGCTCTCCCTGCCCTGAGTGCTTGCAGCATGTTCCCACATACTGATTTCTCCTTGATTTGGACCTCTGCTCAATGCACAATCACACCTGGCAACTGTGGGAAAGCTGCACTTGCCCCCTACACTTCCGTGTCAACAGCTAATCAGCAGTAGTCACACAATCATTAAACCAACCCAGACTGCTGTGCTGGGATCCAGTTCGGAAATTCTACTTGAAACAGAGGCGTGCATGAGGTGACCTCTTCCAAATAACAGAACGCCAGAAATTTGCCTATGAATAAAAGTCCAGGGGCACCTGGATGGCTCAGGTCATGATCTCGGGGTCCCAGGATCAAGCGGCATTGGGCTCCCGGCTCAGCAGGGAGCCTGCTTCTCCCTCTCCTTCTGTCCCTCCCCAGCTTGTGCTCTCTCTCTCTCTCTCAAATAAATAAATAAAATCTTTAAAAAACAATTAGTTTTCCTTTTATTCTTCCTCTTATTTTTACATGATGACTCTGAACATGTCTTCATTGAGAAGCATACAGCTGATTCAACTGAAATCAACAAAATCAGTATTCTTTGGCAGGCAAAAAGATACATTTTTTTCTAAGTCAAATTCACATTTGGGATTTATTGTGCAAGTGCTGCTAATAAATTCAAACAGAAGCTTATTTACTGTTGATTGTGTTCAACTGCATGAATGGCCTCAATCCTTCACCCCTACTTGTATTCATGCCCTTTGCCCCATGACTTAGCAGTTCCTCACGAGAGGCAAATCTATTTCCTTATGCCTTGAATCTGGTCTCAGACGCATGACTTGCTTTGGCCAGTAGAAAGAGCTGGAATGGACTGATGACAGACGTGCCAGTACCATGCCTCAGCCTCAGCCTTTCTGCTGGTCATTTCCTACTTCTGCCATCGCCACAACAAGCACACATCTGGATTATCTGTGGATCTCAGGAGAAGGATGAGGGACATGTGGAGCAAAGCCAATTCACCCCAAACAAGCCCAAACTAGACTGACCATCCCTCAGATACAAAAGGGAGCCCAGCCAAAATCAAGTGAACCCTCCAGATGGAGGAGAAAAGGTGTCTGCTGTTGCATGCCCCAAGATGTTATGCTTGTTTGTTATGCAACAAAATCATGGTAATAACTAATACACTGACCTTTCCTGATAGTAACGGATACCAATGACGATGTTAACATTGCCACCCCTGCTCAAAATATTGTGACTATCTGGTCTTGCCTTACCTTTCCTAGCATGAGTGACAAATTCATGTTGAGTCATTATAATTTTATTCTTTTTGGTAAACAATCTTCCTCCTGTTCTCTGAGCATCTTAGGCAAGGAGTTCTCTCTCAAAGGTCTGTGTGCTCAGAACTACCCGGAGAGCTTCTTAAAACACAGATCACTGGGACCCACCTTCAGAGTTTCTGAGTCAATTGGTCTGCCCGCCGCCTTGGCCTGAGAATGTGCATTTCTCCCAAGTTCGTAGGTAGTGCTGATGCCGCTGGTTCCGGGACCCACATGAGAGCCACTTCCTTAGGCCATCAAGAGTTAAGTGCCAGGTTGCTGGTTCACATACCCATCTGTGTTTTCCCAAGGCACATTTTCCATCACCTTCTCCCTCCAACCAATAAATGAGTGGGGCCAGAGCCAAGATTCCACAGCCTTCCAGATGAGATCCCCCTGGAAGAGGCAGTCTCTGCAGCAAATAGCAAGCAAGGTCCCCCAAGCCACACAGCAGGGACTAAGCACAGTCTCTGCCCCAACCTCACAGCTATTCCAGGGGCCTTGGAAGCTACCGGGCTTGCACCCAAGACGCGCTGATTTGGGGGGATAAAAGAGAGTTCACACTTCTTCTCAGTGTCCACCTCAAAGCAGTGTTCTTAAATTCCTCATCTCAGAATGCGGGGGTCTTACTGTCAGAAGAAAAAAGCTTAGCCCCATCTATTTAAAGGTGTGCAATCAATTTCCCTCTCAAATCTCCACGGCAGGTATCCCCATTCATTCCCACTTGCTGTGCAGGCAGTGATCCCCCACTGGGCAAACAGAGCAGCTTTTGCTCATGATGCAGCTCAGCTCGGCCTGATTTCTGTTTTACAATGGTCTGAAGTCAAATTTGAACTCAGACACTTGCACGTGGCTCCTCAGCATCAGCAAGAGTTGGCAGGAATCTGGGTCCTCTGAGTTATGTTTATTTGCGGTGCTGCCTCAGAAAATGAAACCATATTAAAAAGCTGCCCTTGAAACTTAACGTTTTTAAAATGCAATAGGGAAATAGTAAGCAATTATAAAGAACTGGCCAGCCTGCTTTACCTTTCATGTCTTTTTTTTTTTAATAAAGTATGGTTTTCATCTGCTAACTGCTACATTATTCTAACTCAATGGCTGCGCTTTGAAGAAGGGTAGGGCTGCCCTTGAGGTGTGCGAACACTTGCCCAGGGGCCTGGGGAATGTCTGGCACTTTTCTGCTCAAAGTCTGGAGTAGTGGAAATATTTCCAATCTGTGTACTGGAAGTAGCTGGACCCTATTGTGAAATTCTTTTTCATTTTGCAAAGAATTTTCATAAGAATCTTGATGCTCGAAAATTCACAATCAACCACTATTTTGCCTAAAAGTAAAGTTGCACACGATTTGACATATTAAAACTAAAGCGTTATTTTCATTCAACAGATATTTATCAAACAACTACTATGCGTGGGACCTGTGTCTGGCGACAGGAATGCAGAGATGAAAATATCCTCTCTTTGCTTTCAAAATGCTTATCATGCTTTTGATGAAATGGATCCCAGAATGAATAAGGATTCCTTCGTTCATTCAGGCACCTATGTTTTGAGTGCGTATCACGTCCTACCTAGGCACAGCGCTCCCCGCATAGGAGAGCACACAGCAATAATAAAGGCAGCCTTGGTTCCTGCTCCAAGTTTAGTCTTGTGAGTCAGAGAGTTACAAGAACGTGTGATAAATGATTTGGGGCAGCCATGAACCGGTTTTGTTCTGTGAGGTCAGAGAAAGCTTTGGAGGAAGTGGCCCTGAAGCTGAGATCCGAAAGTGCACAAGAAGATACAGAGAAAGGCAGAAGGGAAAGAAACAGAAAAGGAAACAGGTCTGCAAATGTGGTGATAACCGGTCACCTCTAAGAAATGGGAAGAATCGGTATAACAGGAAAGCATTAAGGAAGGGTTCACAGGGGCTGGCAGAGACACCCAGGCCCCTCCTCCAAGCCAAACTTTTCAGTCCTTGGGCAGATGATTACCAGGCACCCGTTCTGTGCCCGGGGCCTGCTCTACATGCTCAGGACCCATCAGTGAGCAAAACAGGCAAAGAACCCTGCCCTCAAGGAGCTTACAGTCCAGTGGCAGAAAAACAGACGAGGGAAAAGAAATACAAGTAAATTCTGCCGTACAGGAAAAAGTACTGGTGCAATGGAAAAACCAGTGCAGGAGGAACCCCTAAGGAAAAAGAGGAAGAAGAAAAGGGTTTCAGCACAAGGTAAGCCCAGTTACTGAAGAAGCTCCCTTACCTCCCCTAGAGGGTGTCCCTACCGCTGCGTAGCATGGACCTGAATGGTAGCCCCTGAGCAGGCAGGTTCCACATACAGGAAGCTAGATGGAGGTAGTCTGTGAAGATGGAAGGCCATCTGTTTCGTCCATCATACGTTATATCAACTCTCTTCAATCTTGGGTTGACTTTCTTTTATGCTTGGCAATAGGTCTCCTAATGGCCAGTGGAACCCTCTCTCTGTTAAACCGGACTATTAACCTAATGGTGAATTACTTTACGATATTATCTTCTTTGAGGTGTTTGCCGTTACCTTTCAGATAGAAAGACCTTTGTTTCCTTTTTGTTAGTTTTTGTTTCTAGCACTCACCAGACACTTTATTTCTTACCTGACATATCCTACAATTTCAGGTAACTGCCACCTGGTGGACAAGGGTTTCTGGACTTACTGTTAAACAGCAAATAAAACCAATGAGCATCTCAGCTTCTCTCGAGCACAAATAAATGGGAAATCTAAAGGCCATGCTTCCCCTCCTGGTTTTGATTTTTCCCCAAACACTGAACTCTTTATTTGAAAAGCAACTAAGCAAAGCAGGATACCTGTGTGGATACCTGGAACATGAGGTTTCTACTCACCCTGATCTTGGTTCTCCTCTAGATATGAGCAGGAATAATGGAACAGGCCTTTCAGTTTCAGATCTGAATCTTGCTAGTGTACACTCACAACGATGCTTTAGACTCAGGGCAACCCAACAGTCCTTTGGCAGTTGTCCCTGCTCTGCCAACCCTGTCTGTCCCGCAGGAATGGAGATACCTCCTTCCTTCTGCCTCCTCTTCCCCTTAGCTATTCCTAGCTATTCTGTAACAGATGCAGAAAAGTCCCCTAGCGCATCTAGATGTTATGAAATCTCCCAATTGTATTTTTCCAAGCAGCAATTTCCCTGCCTCCTGGCTTCTAATTCTGAATTTTTCTCTATTTGAGAAATGTTCCAGTTTCCCATTCCCCTTTCTAATCAATAGCTGGCTTCTACCTACAATCGATTCCTTCTTCAACTAGCTCTAAATCATAGTATCAGAGAGAAACTGCTTTCTGTCCCAAGGTTTAGTGTTACAAAAATAGTCACAACAATACTAAAACAAAACATGCCACTTGCTTTTCATTTATGTAAGAAACTTGACTGAATGTTTTTCTGTAGGTGAGTGCTCCTCAATTTGTAAATATCCCATGCTTTTGTATGAAAACCCTGGAACATACTTACACCAGTCTTGGGATTCCAGGTAATAAGTCTAATTTCTCCAAAAGCAACAGACCTCCTCCACCCCCTACCCTCAGACAAATTTTCCTAGTCTGAGTTTAACACTAAAGGCATATTGATTTCTAGAGAAGTGTAACCTTCTATGTTTAAGCCAGTAATTAGGACAGTGTTTATACAGAAGGTCTGCAGTGCAAATGTTCTCTGGATATGCTGGATCCTTGCAAGCCAAAATGCGGCCCTTGACCATTCGCATTATCTAGTTGCTTGTCAGAAATGCAGCCTGTAAGCTGCATTTTTACAGCAGTCCCCCCGGGATTCACATGCACATTAAAGCTCGAGAAGAAATGTAAATGGGATGATGTTTGCAGTCCAGGATTGTTCTTCCCAGGCAAAAGAGCAGTATCAGCGTGGAAGAGAGATGGAAAAGTCTGCACCTCTGGCTGTCACTCCTTTCCCACAGCCACCCTTGCAGTCATTCGCTGAACGCAGGCTCCTGGAAGACACTGCAGCTCTCCTGCAGGAGAACCCGCCTCGGCTTCCTCTCCCAGGGCTTTGGCCACCCACAGAGCCCGTCCCTAAGTTTTACATTCTCAGTTGTCTCTGCCTCCTTTGGAATCCCCCACGTTGCTAGTGTTGATGCCTGGACACAGGATGAGGTGGAACAAAAAGCAAGAAGACTCTTTCATTTCCTGAACATCCCTCTTGACCCTGGTGATCAGTGCTGCCCAACAGAACTCTCTGTGATGATGGATATGGTTTTTATCCGCATTGCTCATTCTGATAGGGACTAGCCACGTATGATTATCAGACAATTGAAATGTAACTAATGTGACTGAGAAACTGATTTTTTTGTTCCTGAGCTATTTAAAATTCAAATCTCAACCAATTAAAAGTAAACAAGTTTTAAATTCATTTCCCCAGTCACAATATCCACATTTCCAGTGCTTAATAAGCCACCATGTGGCTAGTGGCTACATTATTGGACAATGCAAATCTAGACCCTTCTCTTGGGGTTTCTTGGCTCCCTATCTTTTGGTGGCCACTTGGATGGCCACCACATCCTCATCTGACGTCCAACCACAACAGCTCTAGCAATTTCCAGGGGTGTGTGTGTGTGTGTGTGTGTGTGTGTGTGTGTGTAGCAGGGCAGAAATCTTTTTATCAGAATATCACTGCTGTTTTTATAAATAATCACTTATTTCCTTCCCAAATATAGAAACCTCCCTAGAAACTAAAGCTCAAAAGAGGTTTCTTTCTCTTAATAATTACAAAGAGCTTTAAAAAGGCCCCAAGAAAATGACCACCTTGTAACAACCTCAATATAGTTGCAAACTGCTTTGAGAACTCTCTTCTCTCAGAGACTCCAGAGATAGAGAAAGGGACCAGCACCCTTAGCAAGCTTTATCATCAAACATCTGAATGTGTTAGGAGGAGAAACCAAACGTTCTGATTGGCTAACAAGAAGTCTGAGCAGGGACTAATGGACCATAATTCTCTCTTCAGAATTTATGAGGATTCATCATCATTTAATTAACAATATAAATATTAAAAAAATATTTTACAATAAAGTTTTATAATTGTAATAAGACACCCTAGCACATGAATTATGGGGTACTAATTCCTACCCAGTTTTGTTGAAACTGGACATTAATGAATACATTAAAATGCATACTATGCCATGTCTTAGCATATAAAAAATAAAGTGGCAAAAAAAGTGTTCCGAAATTCAAAATTCCATCCCCTAAGAAAATAAGTGAAGAAATTCAATGAAAATGTAATTTATTGAGTTTGAGTTTTTATTCATTTTTCCACTGGTAATTACATTACCCACACAAGAGACAGGTATTGAAGAGGTTCAAAAAAATTAAACTGGGTTTTTTGTTTTTTTTTTTTACTAGATTTGTAAGCTCTCACTCCTCCATGGAGAGGCCATGTTTTTTCCTCCTAAATCACCCCATAATTTAGGAATGCAATAATAATAAAATATTAGCAGTCAGCAGAACACAAGAATCAGAATTTTCTGAACAGCAGCCCTGAATCATATCCATTATCATAATCGTTTACTTATAATTATAATAATTAACACTTGTAGATGTTTACAATGTACCCAGCACTATGCAATGTGCTTTGCATATGTTTCCTTCAGTGAATATTTACAATAACCCATGAGGTTATCATTTTCCCATTAACCCATTTTACAAGTGAGAAAGTTAAGGCTTGGGGAGGGGGGTGTTCAGGGAGCTGCCCAAAAAAGCTAATGACTTGTAGAGAAAGGATTTGAACCCAGGCAGGCTGATACTAAAACCACACCCTTCCTATAGGGTAGCCAGTGAATTAACCCCACTGGCACATAAGGAAGCCTAAGGAAGACAGGTAAGAACTAAACCATCATCAGTTTAGGCAGCTTGGTGAACATTCAAAGATTTGGTGGAGGGTGTAGAAGTTCCTTGGAAAAGATGTGTTCTGATGGGAGACAGGCTAGTGCAAGCACAATGCTCAGTATCAGAAAGGAAGAGGGCGCCACCACCTGAGTTCTCAAGGACGCGGGGGGAAGCCTGGGCCCAGGGCATGGTGTGCAGCACAGGAGTGGGCGGAGTGGACGGGTCCTCAGCAACGACAGAAGTCCCTGCAGCACGGGTGTTGGGTCTGGGCATCATCAGCAACCAGAGGTGCTCCCAGAGCGAGTCCAACCAGGAGGGGGAAGCAGAGGTGGTCTCCTGGTCTCCCGGTGACCAGGTTTGCAGAATAGGTCAGCCTCAAAAGTGGAGGGCAGAGAAGTACATTTTGTGACCACCCTGAAGACCTGGTTTTCCTTTCCAGGCTGATATGTGACTCCTCAGTTTCTGATCCAGGAGGAGAAGCACACAATGCCCCCTATCGATGGTCTCAAGTTGGACTGGGATGGTGATACTAGCCCAAAGACAGAATGCCTGTCACATGATGAAACTCAAATGTGAGCTATGGGGATTGGGGAGGAGAACCCCAACACATAGCGTTTCTTAAGACCCAGATCCTTGTCCAGTTACAATCGCCTGACTATTAGTTGTTAGGACTACTCTCTGAAGAAGCCAAAATTTGAACCATTCTGTGGACTTTTCTAGATAAAGTTCGAACCACTGAAACCTAACCCTTCCATAATCTTGTTGCTTAATTCCAAAGAAAATCCAAGCCTCATGCTGCACTTGACCCTCACTTGTGCCTTAGTTTAGTGCTTCTGCTTTGTTATCTTCATGGCCGGTACCTGAATATACAGCCAGGTACAAAATAATAAACTGCCAGGTGAATGAGCAGGGTCCAAGTAGAGAGCATCGTCCTCCATGGTGCTGCTGGCCACTGCATCCTTAAGGCCTTAAGATGAGGCAAATGCTAGTATCCACAATGACAATCAAAAAAAATTCAGAGCCAAGTAAAAATCCTGCATACGATTTACTGAGCATTCCAAAAATCAGCACAAATACAGCTCCCTCACCCCCATCTCCCTGTCACCTGACCTAACCTCTACACATACCCCTGAGTATTACAATCCAACCCCCTCTCATTCCTGAGTAAATCATGTTCAAATTCTCTTTCCTGTAACCATAACCAAGCAAGAATGAGGTCTGTCACTAGAAGTATGCTGGCTAGTATTTTATACTAGCTGGGGGAAGTACATATTTGGTTATCTCTTTCTACTATGACTTATAGTACTCCTGTTCCCCAGAAATGATTCCTGGCCCTGGGGTGAGGGGGTTGGGGACAGAGTGGTGGCATTAAGTCAGGTTATTCGGTTATTTAGAAAGTAAATCAGGACTCATCAATCCCTACGCATAGTGGAACAAGTGTCATAAAACAGAGCTACAGGCAGAACTTCAGACCTTCAGATATTTGGACCATATAAAGCAGAGAGACCCTAGAGGAATATAAAGAAAATACTGAACACTTAATTAGAGATATAAAAGAGTGGTGATGGGTTTGGTGGGCCTTAAGAAAACCCAGTACACCAGGATAACATTTTCATGTACTAACAGACAGGCTTTCAGAAAACTTTTGCCCTTCAACCTCCTCTTCTTGCAACTAGACCAGACGGTAGCTATTGCCTTGGAGAATCAGAGAATAAAAGAAGTGGAAGTTTTAAAGTCGTAGCCCAGATTTGAAACAGAAAAGATTTGAGGAGTACATCACCAACAGAAGACCATTTTTCCAAACCCTGAAGAAAGAAAAGAGCCGGGGAAGGACAGAGAAGGGGAGCAAGCAAGATAATCAGATTCCAGTGGGTGTCCCTGAGAAGGAGTCCAAATCTCTGCCCTATCACTCTCAGCCTGATTCCAGGGCTGGGAGATGAAGCAACAGAGTGTCCCTTTTGTCTCTGGAAAGACAAAGGCTGAGAAGACCAGGGCTTCCTATCAGATGGACCCAGGAGAGTGGGACCCCAGTGTGAGGTTGGAGCCACTGAGCAGAAGTACCTGCTTAGGATGTACAGGAGAAAAGGCTTGAGGCAGCCTCGCCAAGTCATAAATGACAGACAGGAGACAACCAGCCCGCTGGGGCTGCCTAAGACGGACAGGAAGGACATACCAGTGGATGCACTGGGAGACCACAGGGGACCAAGGACAGCGCCTAAGTATCTGCCTGCTCCGAGACAGGACGCCCTAGCAGCAGACGCCCTGGCCTCCCACTGCCTTGGCTCTGTGTAGGGACCTGGAATTCAGACACAGTGGTCCCCCCTTATCTGCAATTTCATCTTCCACAGTTTCAGTTATCCACAGGCAACCATGGACCAAACACAGATGACTCTCCTTCTGACGTATCATCAAAAGGTCAGTAGCAGCCTAACACTACGTAACAATGCCGATGTCATGCACCTCACTTCATCTCATCATGTAAGCATTCTGTTATCTCACATCATCACAAGTACAACAAGGTATTTTGAGAGAGACCACATTAACATAACTTCTATTACAGTAGAGTATAATTGCTCTTCTTATTATTAGTTATTGCTGTTACTCTCTTACTGTGCCTAACTTAAGAACTTTGTCATAGGCACATAGGTATAGGAAAAAGTGTAGTATCTATAGTGGTTTCAGGCATCCACTAGGGGTCTTCGAACGTATCCCTCATGGATAAAGGGGGACTACTGTATAAGAGGCAAAGAAAAGAGAAACCTTAAACTGAGAATCATCCTGATTTGACAGAGGGCACCCCAAACTGATGAAGAATACATTTTCTCCACCCAATGGAATAAAGTCTTGAGATGGATATTAGGTTTATTTTCTAGAAATAAAGTTTTATTTCTTGCATATCCTAGTCTGTGAAAATAGTATGTGGAAACAGCCAACTTCCAAAGTATCAGTTACTGGCTCTTGCTATTATTTTTAAAAGATGAGGAAAGAACAAAGCCTTAAGAAAAGCATTCTTTGATGACTGATGCTGGGTGCACAGCAGACACTGGTGACTGAGTGAGGACAAATGCTCCTCTGAGAACCCTCGCCCCAGGTGCACTGGAAGTCTTCTCTGACTCAAGTAAGTATCTGTGCACACAGTAACTCCAGCTCAGTTCTCTCGTGTATTTGAAATACATCAATGTGAAAAAAAAAAAGTAGCATACTTAATAAGATATAAGTGAAAAGAAAATGAAGGAAGATACATGGTCAAATGGAAATTTCTTCCCAAATAACGAAGGGAGACTTGTTGGAGACAATCCTGAGGTTAGGATTTGATATATCACTGATAACACCCAAATACCACTTTAACCAATAAATTTTAAAATTCCCCTTGGGAGAAAACATTTTTACAAGAATTGTGGACAGGTTGTAAAACATACAGTGACTTCGATATCTCCACCTAAACAAGCAGTGAGATGTCAAGAGAGTGAAATGATGAATATCTACAAACTTGAAAACAGCTTTGTTGGGACATGATGGAGCTGAGCTGAAATGCGGGGTTCCCCTAATATCTCAGCACACTCTGATATCGACTGTAGTTCTCATTCTCAAGTGGCTCACAAGTGTGCGTACATTTTTTGTTCTGTGAGCATCAAGTGATTCAGTCCCTAGGAGGAGGAGGACCCCCTGCTTGATCAGAAGCCCAGATGATCCAGACCCCCCGGGGGCACAGTCAGGTAAGCATCTGACTCTTGATTTTGGCTGAGGTCATGATCTCAGGGTCATGAGATCAAGCCTCAAGTCAGGCTCCATGCTCAGTGGGGAGTCTGCTTGAGATTCTCTCCCTCTGCCCCTCCCCCTGCACTCGCTCACTCTCACTTTCTCTCTCTCACATAAATAAGTAAATCTTTAAAAAAGCAGCAGCAGCAGCAGCAGCAGCAGCAGCAGCCGCCCAGGCAATGAGCTGATAGGGCTCAGTTGGCCAGCAGCTCCCCATCAGCTAGCTAGTCATAGTGAAATGTTCCACCTATCCAAGATAATTCACCTTTCAAGCCTGCATTACTTATAGATAAAAACAGTCCACCATTAAACTGAAACCGCATTGTAAATAGACAACTTGCTCACTTGCACACAATTACTTACACGGCTAATTTCTGTAACTATTCATGTGCCAGTGTCTGCTTTAGCAGTGTTCTGTGAAAATGAGGAGACCTTAGAGGCATTTTGTTTTTCTTTATATTTAGACATGGGGAAAAAATGACAACGGAATGGGATTTTTTGGTGTATAAATGTGGTTATCTAAATAAGAGATTATTATTGTCAAGTCTATCAAAAAAATTCAGTGATTAAAAACAGAAGTGTCACCCTCCCAGATTTCAAACTATACTACTAAGCTGTAGTAATCAGAACAATATGGGACGGATACAGAAGCAGACACATAGATTCATGGAACAGAATAGAGAGTCCAGAAATATCCCACACTTATAAGGTCAATTATTCTATGACAAAGAAGGCAAGGATAGACAGTGGGCAAAAGACAATCTCTTCAATAAATGATCCTGGGAAAACTGGACAGCTACATGAAACTAGACCACTTTCTCATACCATGCACAAAAATAAACTCAAAATGGATTAAAAGACTTGAATGTAAGATCTGAAACCATAAAACTCCTAAAAGAAAACATAGGGAATAACTCTTGGACATCAATCTTAGCAATATTTTTTGGACCTGTCTCCTCAGGCAAGGTCAACAACAGCAAAAATAACAAATGGGACTACATCAAACTAAAGAGCTTCTGCACAGCAAAGGAAACCACCAACAGAATGAGAAGGTAACCTACTGAATGGGAGAAAATATTTGCAAATAATATATCCAGGAAGGGGTTAATATCAAAAATATATAAAGAACTCAAACTCAACACCAAAAACCAAACCATCTGATTAAAAAACAGGCAGAGGACCTGAATAGACTTTTGCCAAAGAAGACATCCAGCTGGCCAACAGACACATGAAAAGATGCTCCACATCACTCAGCATCAGGGAAACGCACATCAAAACCACACTGAGATATCACCTCACACCTGTCAGAACAGCTAAAATCAAAAAGACAAGAAATGACAAATTTTGGCAAGGATGAGGAGAAAAGGGAACCCTCATACAATGTTGGTAAGAATATACGCTGATGACTAACATAATATAATAAAAAATCATTAAAAAAAAAAAAGAATATACGCTGGTGCAACCACTGTGGAAAACAGTATAGAGATCCCTCAAAAAATTAAAAATAGAAATACCATATGATGCATTAATTCCACTTCTGGGTATTTATCTGAAGAAAACAAAGACACTAATTTAGAAAGATATATGCACCCCTAAGTTCACTACAGCATTATTTATAATAGCCAAAATATGGAAGCAACCTAAGTGTCCATCAGTAGATGAATGGATAAAGATTTGGGGGAGACTTGTTCCAGGCCCCCTGGCTCCTACTGAATTAAAGTAAATTTTTTGATGTTTTTAAAATTAATTAATTTATTTATAATGGAATACTACTGATGTTTTATATATATGTATGCATATATTTATTTATTTATATAATGGAATACTACTCGGCAATAAAAAAGAATGAAATCTTGCCTTTTACGACAACACAGGTAGACCCAGAAGGTATCATGCTAACTTAAATAAGTCAGAGAAAGAAAGATACCATATGATTTCACTTATATGTGGAATCTAAAAAGCTAAAACAAATGAACAAACAAAACAAACAGAAATAGACTCATAGAGACAAACAAAATAAGTTGGGAGGGGGTGGATGGGCAAAATAGGTGAAGGGGATTAAGAGGTATAATCTTCCAGTTATAAAATAAGTAAGTCACAAAGATACCAGTCACAGCATAGGGAGCATAGCGAATAATACTGCAATAACTTTGTATGGTAACAGGTGATAACTAGACTTACCTGGTGATCATTCAGTAACATATATAGATGTCAAATCACTATGTTGTACCCCTGAAACTAATATAATATTGTATGGCAAATATACTTCAATTTAAATAACAACAACAGAAGTGTCAGACTTGTTCCAGGGCCCCTGGCTCCTACTGAATTAGAGTAAATTTTGTAATGTTCTTTTTTTAGTAGAATTTTTCATGCATGAATTTAATTGGGTTTTGAGATTTCTTGGTCTCCTCTCATACATGACTGTTTTTTAAATATAGAAAAAGGATAAAACTAAAAATAGAGAGAGAGAAGAGAGGGAGGGAGACAAAAAGGAAGGAAGAAAGCAAAGAACCTGACTGGCTCAGAGCTAAAGCTTTGTAGTGTTCCTAAAATTCCTGCTCTCATTTTATTAATCTTTCCCAAATGACAGTGATGTTATTGAGCACACATGACATGCAGAAGTCCAGGGTTCTCTTGCTCCCACAGACCTAATCACTTTACTATGACACTAACAAAACAAAAATTATACGCAATATTGCAAAAACATTGATAATCAGAATTATAATAGATAATAGAATCTACCAAAAATAAGTTTATGCTCTATACCCCCCGCAAAACCAAAACTGAAGCAGTAATTTGGAGCGCAAGTCTTTTAAATTCGCCCAAATTTGGGTTGTGGATGAAACCCAGATTGTCATGCCCTTTGACCTCTGGTTTCTCTACCTGTAAAACCTGCCCAACCCTTCTCCAGAATCTATAAGAAATTAATCATCATTGAGAAACTTCGGTATTATTACTGAGGCTTAACCTAGTCCAAATTATTCCAGATTTCTAAGTCAACCCAGCCTTCTCTCAAGCTCCATAATTTCCAAGTTTACTCTATTTATGAAACCCATAATCAAAATTTCCAAGCAATACAAACCAGAGGTACACATTACTCATGTCACCCTCTCCGTGGGAAGCAGCCTAAATTACACACATTAAATACAGATGTACTGATTCGTCCTTTCGGGGGAAAAAAAAATAGCTCTCTTTAGTGGACAGTAATATCCAATCTGGCTGTACTCCTACAAGTACTCTGACCTATGACCAAACATCTCCCCATTCAGGAAAGTCACCCATAACTGATAGTCTCTTTGGGGATGGGCTAAAAGACTTTTTTTCTGGTTTCTGTCAAAAATTCTCCCTATGTACCATTATGATAATTATCATTATTATTACACACTAAAGTATTATAAGTACCTACAATGTACTAGGCACTGTTTTGGTGCTTGGAATATATAAGCAAAGAAAGACTGCTGCCTTCAGGAGGCTTATATTCTAATAGAAGAAATGGACATTAAACAATAAAAAGTAATGAATTGGAGGAACTTTTTTATAAAACTCAACCTAGATCTATATTTCTTCAACCCTCCCAACGATTATGAGTCAATGAATTCCTTGTGTTAAATCCTTTCCGGCTGAAACTTCCCGGAGCAGGTTCTGTTCTCAGCAACTGAACCTCAGCCAACACTATTAGCCAGCCCCCATTACCTCCACCCCCGCCTCATTGAAAACCACAATAATGGAGTGTATCAGTCAGTGTCCTTAGTTGCAAAAAAACTGCCTTGTTTAAGAAAACAATTCTTTGGAATTGGGAAGCTCCTAGAATTGCCTGGGGGCCCAGAGATCCAGATTTGGAAAAGACACAGGAACAAAGGGAGGCCAGGCAGCGGAAGCACAGTCCAAGGTCAGCCTCCAGACACCATCTCTCCCGCTGCTGACCCGAGGTACAGAAGATACCTGCAGCTGGGCAGGCAGTTCGCCGACGGACAGCTCCTCAATGGACACATCTGATGGCCAGCCCTAGGGGCCTGCCTCCCGCTGACAAGATTGAAAAACATAACTAGTATTTTCCAACTTCTCTAAATGGGAGAGTCTATGCCAAGTGTCATACACTGACAAATTCTTACACTTAGAAAGAGGGTTCCAAAACTGGGCAGCTCCTCCAAAATGATAAACATCTTTAATAAAGGACTTTTGCTAGGCTTTCTCCTTAAACGTGCATCTTTTTTTTTACTATAACCCCCCAAACACACCAATGGTAAGACACAGTTAGCTACGTCAGCCTGCTACAACAGGACAAGCCTCTGAGCTTCTATTCTTGGCAAGCCAGCCCTCCCTCCACCCTCACCAGCAGACTGAGCTAGGCTCACCGCCTCTGCGCCTCCAAGCAGGCTGTTCCTGCTTCCATCCTACTGCTCACTCTCTTCTGTAAATGCCTCTTCTGTTCACCTGTCTGTTAACCCTTTGGGACTAAAAGCACTTGGAGAAAAAAGAGTTTGTGTCTCTAGCACAGATCACATTCCTTGGCACCTAGAGGAAATAAGTAAATACTTGCTCAACAACTGAGTAGAATAAAACTTCAGTGTCAAGACTCTAGAAGACAGAAACTATAAAGAGCAGGTTTTTCCATATTACTTCTTAACCTTAGGACATTAGTCAGAATAAATTCTCAAATATTTTTTGCAAGAGATGATCCTGCAAACAACAATGCACCCATGACCTTCATAAAAGAGTCTTTAAAAACACCAGAGCTTTAGAGGGTTAGGTTTGAGAGGTGGCTCTGCTTGAGGCCCTCCCCACCCAGGCACCATGCTCCTCAGCTCTCTGCCCAGTTTGCGTTCCTGGGTCCCAATCCCGGTATACCCCACCCTCACCCCCACCATCACACAAACCACTGCTTATCATCGTCCTATTTCCTACTTTCCTCTGCAAGTCAAGGAGCTACACCTAAGGACTAAAAAAATGTCAAACATTCCTATGCTGAAAATCAATTGCTTTTTAATAATTTTTCTCACCCATGCCTAGAAGTTTTCTAATTGGGACTTCCAATGAAATATCCAGTCTCCCAAACACTGCTCTGACTAGCCAGAATGGAGGAGATGGTTGCCACCTTGGCTTTTACTGAATAACACATCACCCAAAATTTGGTAGCTTCAAACAAGAGTCCTTTATTATTGCTCTCAAGTTTGTTGTCAGCTGGTTGTCGCTGCAGATCTGGGTCAGGACTGGATTGACCACGCATTGCTGGTCAGCTGGCTGGTCAGCTAGGAGCTGGATAGTCTAGACGGCCTCACTCACATATGCAAAAGACAAGCTACAGTCTGAAGTGATGAGGGCTACTGAGTCATTTGTCTCTTATCATCCAGCAGGCTAGCCAAGCATCTTCACACAGTGACAGTAGCAGCGGCCCTGTGTGCAACAAAAGAGGGCAAGCCCCAATGTGTAAGCGCTTTTCACATCTCTGTCTCATATTGGCTATTATATCCCTGGCCAAAGCAAGTCGCACGGTCAAACTCAGAGTCAGCGTAAGAAAGGACTGCCCAGGAGAGGGGCACCTGGGTGGCACAGCGGTTAAGCGTCTGCCTTCGGCTCAGGGTGTGATCCCGGCGTTGTGGGATCGAGCCCCACATCAGGCTCCTCCCTATGAGCCTGCTTCTTCCTCTCCCACTCCCCCTGCTTGTGTTCCCTCTCTCGCTGGCTGTCTCTATCTCTGTCAAATAAATAAATAAAATCCTTAAAAAAAAAAAAGAAAGGACTGCCCAGGGACCTGGGTACAAAGAGGCCATGAACAAACTGGAGGCCATTACTACAACAATCTCCCACACATCATTGACCCAAGGTGACTTCATTCTTCAACCTCTTTAAAACACTGAGATGTTTAATTCAGAGATTGGACGATGTCTCACGGGAAGCCTGACGTGGGGCTCGATCCCAGAACCCTGGGATCATGACCTGAGCTGAAGGCAGATGCTTAACTGACTGAGCCACCCAGGCACCCCCTCCTTTCTGATTTCTTTTGTGTGTAGCTCAGACGGCCAACTGTGCGCTAGAACAAGACACAAACTTTTCACACAGAACCCAGGCAAGTGAGCTTTTGAGAGAGACTGCTCAATTTGCATGTTCATTCACATGAGCCTGAATCCATAAACACAGAGATTCTGTGAGCTCCATTTCCAGGTGTAACCCCAGAGCCTGGAACATGGCCTAATAGATAGTAGGAGATAACTTATTCAACAATTTCTTTTTCTTGAGCTCCTACTGTGTATTCTGCTCTGGGGCTGGAGATACAGAGGTGAAAGATCCAGTACTCATCCTAGTCCAGAAATGATGGGAGTCCCAACTAAGACAGAGGCAAAGGAGCTGGTGCAAAGGCGCCAGCATTGAGAAAGGAAGGAGGGAAAATCCACAGGTCTTGGTGACGAATTATATGTGGAAAGGGAGTGTGAAAGAGGAATTAAGGATGATGGCCAGGTGACTGGTTGGATGGTAGTGGGGGGGGGGGACCATGTTTCCCCATATTGCAAGCCCAATTGTAAACAATGGTACGTGGATTCAAAGTAGCTGCTCTTTTGTTTCAATAACAATTGTAACCAGAGAAAACTTACCCAATAAGCATGCATGACTTTCCTTAGCCCTACACACTTTAAAGAATCCTTTAAACTCATAAGTCTTCAATATTATTGCAATTACCTTTTCAATGTCTACTCTATACCATCACAAACATGTAATCAAACCTAAACTTAGTAAAATTATTTTTCTATAGAGTAATATATTTTTATTGTCCTTGTCCACTGCTAGAAGCCAACAATCTCTTTTTTATTGCTATTATCTTATAATCATAAAAGCTCTGTGGTTGGGTTATGATTGCTTCAAATGAAGAAACTTAGTCCAGGTAATTTCTCACGACAGAAGTCCATGAGGAAGGTTAAGTCTGAAATCAAGCATATCAGATAATGCATCCAAGTTCAGACATTTGATTTATTGCCTATCCTTTCTAATGATTAAATATTCGGCTGCCCCATTGAAACCACACACATAGTCATACTATAAAGTTCAAAGCAGGTTAACTGTATACTAACTTTCCACCTTTATCCTCTGGAGAAAACCATCAGCCAGCACACAACTCATAATAACAAAGAAGGATTGGATACTAAGATCCAAGAAAGAGTAGAAGCGACTAATGAGGAGGTGAGCATCAAATTTCTCTTCCTAAACACCAGGTTCTAGCAAAGTTTTTCTTTGTGGTAAAGGAACTCAAGAACAGCTGTCAAAAATATGGCACTGCTAACCCTTTAACAAATTAAAAAGCACCATCTGCAGGCACTACAGTCTGGATAAGCAGATGTGCACCAAGTACAAAGCCCAGGGAAGAGAAAATGGCTTGGCAATGCTGAGGTTAAGGGGTCCGAAAGCAGACAGCATATGTTTCTCCAATAAAAGGAGCATTTCGCTACAGAAGCCAACAATTCGTAACATTTATAAATCGCTATTGAACCCCTGATGTACCTCTAAATACCTGCATTCATGTTTTTAAAGTTTCTTTAAGAACAGTAAGTAGATCAATTACCGAGGACTACAAGTTCAGCATCTTTCCATGTACCATTAGTCGTTCAGTTTAGCTGAAGAAGGTCCCTACACTATCTTTAATCTGTTTCTTTTTCCCTCATCCAGTAACGCCTCTCATTAAAACTAACTCTTCTGAAATATGCAACACTGGCTAGCTTGTCCTACTTGCTAATGGTCCTGAATTGATTCTTAATTAGTTGCAGTTTTGGAAAGAATCCAATTAAAATAGTAGGGGATTCCAATAGCAGAAAAGAACTGGCTAATATGTGTTATGCTCTGAGCTGCTGATCTTTGCATTAAACTTGCTCAGGCAAAAGGCAGCTATGCAAAATATGGCAGGATTCAAATCATACTAAACATATTCAGGTTTTAAACAGAAACCTTCACATGGTAATTTATCCTCTAGCCGTAAAACATGATCAAAGAAAGGCAGCCAAATGCTGTTAGAAAAATTACATTCCTTCATTCCACTTTTTCTCTCTTCTTCCTAAAAGGACAGGTTACTAATTCAGGAGAAGACAGCAGAATCTTTTCAATAAATTATACTATATTTTTTATTTGCTGTACATTTTCTAGTCCCCTACCTAAATTCTAAGAGGAGAGAGGAAGCTCAGTGTGGGGAGAATTGGGGGAAAATGGTAGAGCAGGGGAGGGAAGTCTCTAGGAAGCTAACAAGGATATTTTCCTATATTCTTTCCAAAAGCAAAGAGTCACTACCAGCAAAATTCCCAGTGTTGTTTATGAGGGCAGCTGGAGGTCATCTGACAGGTATGGCTTTTATGGTTCAGATTTAATTATAGAAAAGCAAGGGCTCCGAAAAGCAAGGTCTCAGGAAGCCCGGGCGGGAGAAGGACTTGTGCCACTGCTGGTAGGTGACAGTCACATGACCAGCTTTTGTATTCAGCAGTAATAACTCACTGCCCGCTGCCGGGATGGAGCCCAGCTCGCCTCTCCCCTGAGGAGCCTCCAGCAGGCATGGATTCAGAGGCTTTGATCTGCAGATTAACATGATCAGGAGCACAAGCTTTGTGTTTTGCAAACATCCTCAGTCCCGAAATTTGGTTCCAGTGCAAGCTTGAGACCATTTTTATTTGAGTAATGAATTGCAGTAATTAACGTATACATTGATTTTTTTCAATTCTCCCTAAAGGCTATTTTCATTTTTAATTTATAGAAAATATATACCATTCCTTTAATATGAGACTGCTCTATATATCAAAATAGATATGGAAGAAGAGGCACAAGCAAGCAGAACAAAAAGATGAAACAGGTGATATTAAAGATGGGGGCAGTAAGTGAATTAAGCCAAGTCACTCTAAAAATCAGTAAGAAGAGGCTTTTCCAGTGGCATTTCAATATTTGCTCTGAATCTGTTCAAATATTTCAGAAAGCTCTCTAAAGAAGCAGCTATTTGAAGTATTCAGTATTTGAATGGATAAATATCTCCTTCCTTTTAAACTAAGTTTTTCCCAACTATTATTAAAGGGACATGCTGTGGAAAAAAAGAGATGAAGAGAGAGAATCTGAATCAGATTAAATTGTGGAATTTTAGTTTTGTTTGAAGAAATCATATCATTTCTTCCAATGTCTCTGACCACACAGCATTTAAAACAGAAAGAGAGAGATTGAGAACGAGTGTCCCTTGTCTCAGCTGTACCTTAATGAAGTATCCCCAGGGCCTGAAATGATGGGATTTTTCTTACTTGAGAAATAAGTCTTTTCTTGCACCAGTGTTCTCAGTAAATACCAACAAGAGAGGAGTGTGTGGGTAATAAATCGGATATTTATCTGAAAGTCATAGGTAAGGAACAGTGGGAAATCTTCCATCGCAGGTATTCAGCAACGGCCCAGCACAGCCCAAGAGGAAGGAGTTTGGAGACAAATGCAAACTAAAGAAATACCTGATTAACCTTTCACTGACTCTGAGCCACGTGATGCGCAGTGAGCCTTCTTAGAGTGATGGCTTTAGAAGAAGATGTTAAATTTAACCTCTGGCGCAATGATAAATTGACAATAAAAAATTCAATGGCTTGGTAATTACCAATCACTTTGGACATCGGCAACATTTTTCAGTTCTGTCACTGCGCACTGGCACAAAAGCTTCAGCTGAAATTCTCTCGATCTTCCTCTTTTTAACTTTGTTTTCATGATGCAGATTAAATCTGCCACCCTATTACTGATTCATTTTCCTAATTTTTCATGTCTGCACCATGCCCCAGCTGCACCCGACTGATAATTGTGGAGCCCAGCCCTGATGATTAACATCAGAAGAATTAATTATGCCTGCCATTAAAATTCCGGGTTGCACATGGTGATCAAGAAAAATTAAGTTTCTCTAGGCCTCTAAATCATTTCACCTTTACAGGGAAGGATAGTGCATGGACAGCCAGGCTGCAGCCTGCCTTCCTGCCGAGGTCGAAACCACATGCCCTTTGTGTAATTCAACAAATGCCTTCCCAGTTATTTTTTCCAGGATTTGGACGAAAGGATTTAACGCTTAGAAAATAAAAGAAACCTGAAAGATATTCTCTATCCTTGCTTGGAGAGGGGAGAAGAATACTTTTTCAGAGGCTCAGCTGCTGTTTCTGATATATCTGTTATTCTAATTTGTAGATGAACGCATCCTGTGGAAAAAAGAAATGTGCGACCCTCGGAAATAGTTGATGAAATGGGGGTGGAGAGGGCTCTAGCTTTACAATCGTTATAAATGAGACTAAAGGAAATGTTCATTCAAGTAGGTAAAGGCAGGGACATTTCTTGGAAATAAATTGATAACAGAATAAAAACAGATTCCTCAGATCTTTAGGCTAAATAATAATGAGTAAAGGAAGCCTGTTGACTGACGCATTTCCAAAATGATTGTTGCGTGAGAAACTCAAAATGTATTCAGTCTAGCCTAAGGTACGAAATTTACTAGAGCTATAAAGAGTAAGATGATATGCATTTATCATGTTCTTTTTCTACTCTATGTTCCATTTTTAAATTACCATAATAATGTATATTATAGGCATGGCTTTAGAAGACTACAAAGGGAGTCATATTTTGATGAACGGATGTAAATATCTTATACCAAATGGTAAATCTCTTGTTCACCTCTATGCAAACAGTATGCATAAGCTATGCATCATATCTGTTTCATTTATTATATTTAAGAAGTGATATCACAAGACAACTATTTCAATGCAGATATTCTTGTTAGTTTTTATTGGCAGTAAATTTACAGAGTCAGGTTAACCATCTGCCCATCCCAGGTGAGGTAAAGGGAGGGGGGATGAGGAACAGTGAAAAATTAATTCTACCTTTCTAAAAACTGTACTAGAAAATTCTAGAAGATTATATATTTTGAAGTTGGCTCATTTTCACACACACACACACACACACACACAAACCTCTTGAACTTAGTAACATGATAAAATCCCACGCTTAATGATTTAGTAACTTAAACTGAGAATTTCTTATATTTTTTTTGACCGCCTTCTGTACTAATTACCCAGGATCATTTAATTACACAATTTCACAAATGACAAGTTCTGTATGCAGGGCTGACTGCAAATGTGTTCATCTTGTAAGCATTTTTCGAAGATGATGTAACTAGAAAACTAGAAAAGCCTATTGAAATACCAACATTTGAAAAGTCGTAAAATCTGTTTGGAGGGCCGAAAGGACAGATGAGGTAAAAGCAGCAGCTACTTGAACTCCTCCAACGCTTCCTGGCGGCACACAGGTTAGTCTCCATTTTCCTCATAATATACAAATCCCCTGGGAGGTCTGGAAACAGAAGGAAAAGCTGCCCCCCAAACAGTCACATCTCCAGATCAAAGAAATTAGATTTAAAAATACAGAGCAAATAATAAAATGTATTCTGTCTTTTCAGTAGCAAGCAAATTAAAGGTACAAGAAGTAAGTGATGGAGAATCTGAAGCAGCAGGGGGAAGAAAGAAGGAAGGAAAGAGGGTAGGAAGGGAAGAAGAAAAGAGGGAAGTGAGCAGCCTGCAAAAACATACATAAATCACATAAGCACCAAGACTGTTGATGTAAAAATATGTATCACTACAACGTTCTGAAGACCAAGGAATATAACTCGGGAAAATAAACAAGTAACAGGAATCAAGCAGCACAGAAATGCCTAATGCTAATGTCACTATAGAAGGAAATCAAGATGGTGGCTCAGGGGAAACGTCTGGATTTTTCTTATAGGTTTTATAAGAAGCAGTAGATGTAGGGGGTGGGGGAGGAAACACTCCCAGGTGCAAGAAACAATGAGAAAACAGATGAAAGGCTTCCTGTAACCATATTGAATAATAAGAGTGGGACAAAAAAGATGCAAAGATTTCCCACCTGCATTTATTTTCCCTTTCAAATAGACTAATTTCTTAGTAAACCCTAAATAAATAGACCCTTACATTATTCCTCTTTATTTGTGGCAAAGAAAAGATTGTGCAAGAGAGAAATTTGGATGACATAAATAAATTTTGTGTTTGTTTAAAATATCATCTCTCATGTTCTGTTTGTCTTTATTGTTACAACTGATATTTACCATGCAAGGACATAGGAGCATGAGGGCATGTGCACACACGTGTGTGTGTGTGTACTCTTAGGAATGAAAATGTTTTACAGTGTTCCTTTAGATTTGGGGGCAGCAGGCAGATAATTATTCTGATTGAGGAGACCACAACAACCTATAAAATCAACTATGCATATGTAGGGTCCTTCAGTCTAACTAAACAGAACTTATCACAAAATGAATCTGGCACATGATTTAATGAAATGCAGAATCAAAATAGTGCTATCCCCCAATTAGGAAAGAACACTAAACAATTCACACAAACTAATACAATTTGTATTATTAGTAACCAGTCAAATAAAATCCTTCATTTTTTTCTACTTTATTATTTCCTCAATGCTGTCATAACCAATATCAGTAAATGAGAATTGCAGTGAGCAGTGGGGGTCCTCTCAGCAGTGGTGGGGCTGGGGCAGGGGGTCCTCTGCACTCCTTCCTGAGGAGATGCAACTAAAACAATGTCATGAAGCATTCTTGCCAAAACTCTTTAACCAGTATCTAATCAACCTTGAGATCTAACTCCGAGTACATAGGAAATACAGAGGCTAGAGGAAAAAGGTAAATGACACCACAAGGGCATGAACAAATCTGGAAAGTAGAATGTCCTACAGAAAAGCTAGTCAGGTCTCTTCAACAGGTTAATTTCAAGGAGAATTAAACAAGCTTGGGGAGGGCAGCTTTGATTAAGGGACACTGTAAATGCATGCAGTGCAATACATTTTGGTCTGAACAAAGTAACTTAAGAGACATTTTGAGAAGATAGTGAAAATCGGAATATAGGCTGGATGTTCAATGATATTAAAGAACTGTTAATTTCATTAGGTATGGTGATGCTGTTGTGGTTATGTAGGAAAATGTCATTATTATTCTATGTATGCATTCTGGGATATTTAGAGTGAAATATCCATTACTTTAAAATAGCTCAGAAAAAGAAGAAAGAAGTATGGCAAATTTTTAGGTTCATTATACTATCCCCTCTACTTTTCTGTATGTTTAGAAATTATTCATAATAATAAAGTGCCTTTGTGGGGGGGGTGCATATTAGGAGGTAGAGTCCACAAAAGATAGTTTGATCTGAGTAATACCTAAATTGAAGTAGCTGTATGTTCAAAGTAACGTTAAGGTAGAGTCAGCCCGAGCCACTGGAAGTCATTTGAGGTATTAGAGGAGTCTACAATGGGTCAGAGAATTACTGATTGGTATAATTTTTTCACTTGGAGTTTCTTCAGTTATCTCCTGGTCCAACTGTAACATTTTGCAGAAGAGGGAAGAGAAATCAACATAAATGAGGGTGTTGCTCAGCCTGTGGCACACTAGAAGTAGAATCCATCCTCTCAATTTTCAGCCTACCCCTCTACTCCATCCTATTCTAGATGGAAGATTTCATGATTTTACCTTTTCATAACAAGAGGGACGAATTATACTTTCATGTGTTTTGTAGTTTTGGGCATACTTTTCAAACATTATTTCTTTTAATGCTTCCTAGGAGATGGATCGCTTTACAGATAAGGAAACTGAGGTGCTAAGAAAGAAGTTAAACAACTTGCCTAGTATCACAGAGGGAAGAGCTTGAGGTACAATCAAAGCATGTCAGAACTAGCTCTGGGTTCTTCATCCTTCTGTAGGCAGCACCTATACTTGAAAAATGACAAGATCTGATTCCCCAACAGTCTGTGCCCTTAGGGGACAATACTTGCGGCAGCAAGTTTCATATGACCTTTACTTGCAATAGTAAATAAAAGTCAAATGCGTAACATTAACAACCCAATGAAGGTAACTGGCTGAACCAATGTCAACTCAAGCTGCACTGCACAGACTCTAGAGTAGAATCATATAGTCTGGGTTTTCTAAAAGTGCCCTGGTGGCGGTGGGGGTAATTCTGATGTGCGGCCATGGTTAAAAACTCTGAGATATGCTACAACCATCCTAGTTCATAGTCTCTTGATGGTCTAACTTGATCCAGGGATAGAATTTGGAAATCTGAGGAAATGAATAACATGATACAACATGGATGAACCTTGCAAACATTGTGCTAAGTGAAAGGAACCATTCACAAAGGACCATATATTGTGTGACTCCATTTATGTTCTATGTCCAGAATAGGCAAATCTATAGACATAGAAAATAGATTGGTGGTTGCTTAGGGTAGGGGTATGGGTGACTTTGAGTGATGGCTAAGGGGTATAGGGTTAGTTTTGGGGCAATGAAATGTTCTAAAGTTGATTGTGGTGATGGATGCACAAGTCTGTGAATATACTAAAAACCATCAAACACTTTAAATGGGGGAAATGCACGGTATGTGAATTAAATCTCAATAAAGTTGTTTTTTAAAAGTGAACGAATTGCATGTCTACACAATCCCCCATATTAACCATTTCTGTCCCCTCTCTTTTTGAGAAAAGCTAAGCGTATGCATTCATTCACATCTGCAAATATTCACTGACCACCTTCCATATGGCAGGTTCGTTCAAGGAGTGAGAGATATAATAGCAAACGTGGCAGACAAGAATACTGTCCTCATGGAACTTATATTCTAGAGGAGGAAGAAAGACAATAAATAAGTAAATAAAGTAGGAGAATAATTTCAGATTAGGATATAAAGCAAATAAAACTAGATGAAGTAACAAGTGTGTGGACTAGGGGTGCGGGTCACTTTAGATCAGGGTAGAGGTATTTTGGGGAGGTGACACTTGAGGCTGGAATGACAAGAAGTAGCAAACCATGCAAAGATCTGGGGGCTGAACATGGACAAATGCCTTGAAGCAATAACAAGGCTGACATCTTCAAAGAAGGAAAAGAAGGCCAGAATGGTTGGCACCAAGTAAACAAAGCAGAAGTGGGAGATGAGCTGAGGGGGTTGGCAGGGGACAGGTGACATAGGCCTGATAGTTTGGGTGATTACATAGTATGTGTCTAAACCAGAATATACTCGAGGATGAAAGAAGATGCTTTATGAGTTAAAATAGATCATAGGAACAATAGGTACAAACTTGAGACTGTCCCAGGCAAACCAGGATGTCTGCCTGCCCTACATAAATACTAAGCTTTTACTCTAAAATGCCACGGAAAAATTGTTGGTGGGTATTATACTGGATTGCAGAAAGTTTGAAATTTTCCTAAGGGGTCCCCAGAGCTTATTCTTGATTAGAAAGATTAAGGGTGGAAATGGCACAGCCAGGCATCTCTTATGAAAACTGGAGGCACCTAGAACCATCTCACCACATGGGGGTGGGCTGCAGAAGTCCCACACCAAGACCAGCCAGAATTGTACTCCCTTGGCAGCTTGGGGTCAGTGCCAGTACATGAAAAATAGTCTGCTCAATCCCCAGGGTTCCGTGACATACAGCACAGCAAAAATGATTTGGGCTTGGAAAATTTCCAAAGCAGGTATTGCTTGCCATCCACCCTAACCATAGAAAAGCTTCAGAAATGTTCCCAAGCTTCGTTGGACCCACAGGGAATTCTGTTATTTCCCAGGGAGTTCACAGGCATGAGCTATAAAATGCATTCCCAGTTGACTGCTTGGAATTATGTAAAAGGCTTACTGAATTTTGGAGCTTGCCTACCAAAAACTTGTCACCTTGTCTGAGTAACACTGAATTATTCCTTCTGGCTCTGGTTAGATACCAGGACGTTAATGAGTAAATGAGAAACATCTAACAGCAACCATTTTCACCATAAAATCTACTTCGGAAACAGTCTAGGAAAGACTGGGGGAGTTCAAAATCTAAGAAGCATTTTTAAAACCCCTAAAACTCTTTTGGAAAGTAGTTTAAAATAGTTACCATTTATTAAGTACCTTCTATGCTCCATGCATTATGCTAGATGGCTTACTTGCTTTACCTTACTACAAACCTGCAAGGTGGCTGTGTTATTCCCATGTATCGATGAGGAAATTAGATCCCCAGAAGGTTAAACTGTTTTCTCAAAATCATATCTCTAAACTTCAAACCTAAGTAGGAAAGTGAGTCCATGTATATTCCCAAATGCCCTGACTTGTTCTCCTCTGATGAAGCCAAACATACTTTGTTGTTTACAAAAATACGCAAATGTTCTGTGCGTGTATCATCTTTTAAAAACTCAATACTGCACTGAAAATCCAAATAATGCAGAACAAATAAATTAGGAGTTATTGTTAACATTTCAAGAGGTTTTACCTCACTGACTCTTTTAATAGCAACCTGATTTGCTTTACAAGTTTTCAATTTACATTCACCTATTCAGAAATGTATCTTCTGAATGTACTGAAGTATAGATTTATAACCCATTCTATAGCATATCTATTTTTGTGTTTTTTAATACCCCACACCCTCACACAAAACCACCAAACCAGGTGGTTCCCATAAAAATCCCAGAACTTTGGCAAACATGCTTTAGTCTCTTTAAATGTTATAATTAATGTGGCTTGTGGCATGTACATATATTCAACAAGACACTCTCTGGCCCTAAAGGCAAATTCAAGCTTCTCAGCCTGGTTTACCAGGCCCTCCACGCTCTCCCCGTATTTCCGATCCTATCCTAGCTGCCATGCTGTGATCTCCCAGGAGCCTGTTGGGTAAAGGGAGAGCTGCCATTTGGAGGAATCTGATATGCAGGTGGCAGGGAGGGTATCCTACAGCAGGGGGCATGGTTCAAAGACCACCCCCCACCACATGGAGGCCAATTAAATCAGACTGACAGTGGTGCCTGGGTATAGTTTTGTTTTGTATTTGCTTGCTTGTTGTTTATGCATTGACTCTCTCACCCATGCCAAAAGCAGCCAGGATTGAAAATTTCTGACCCCCTTCACCCACCAGCCTAGCTCACTGTGCATCCTTTCCACACTCAAAGCTGCCACCTGCCAGCATGCCCTCAGCGCAAGGCCTCTGCCTGGAACACTCTTCAACAAGTCTCCTCCTGCACACCCTGCTCACTGCTGCTCACCTCACGGGTCTCTTTCTGGATACATTCTCCAGGAAGGTTTCCCTAACCCCTACCAAACAAGTTAGGACAGAGTAAAGCTCAACCCTCAACCTTCACGAAGCACTTACTAAACCGCATTGAAATCGCCTATTTAATCTGCTTGCCACTTTCCCCATGGACTCGGGGGGGGGGGGGGGAGGGTGTGTCTGCATGGAACTCTGTATGCCGGGGACCACCTCAGTGCCCCGTGCACAGTACATGCTCGGCGCACTGTGCAACCGAAGGGGTGATGAACGCGTTCTATTTCCCCGAAGCCGCTTGCCGCTTGATGGGAAACTGTAAAACAATGCCGTCTGGGCTCAATGCCTCCAGAAGGGCACAGGACACGCTGTCAGGAGAAAAGATCTCTCCTGACTGGTTCACACACACTCCCCCATTCCTTGCCTTATTTTTAGAGGCGTATTATATTCTCATTCTCAGACACTGGTGTTGTTTTAAATCCCAAAGAAGCATTTATCAGGAAGTCCTACACCAAAATCCATGCTTATCTCACTAGCCATCCATTTTCAATGCAAAGATGTCTGTATCTTCTGTTAGCCTGGCTTGACCATGTCCTTGGAGTGACCTTAAGAAGTAGATGTGGGAATGCCATCTTCAAAAATTTTGTATTACCATCTGTGATTATGCACAGAAGCATATTTTGGTGTGTTCTACCCAATATAAAAACAAATCCATTACTTTTTTCTTTTTTTTAATTAGTGATTTTTTTTAACTCAGTGATAACCGAAGATTAATGGCCATTATTACTTTTTGTTTACATCCTTTAAAACTTGTCTCTATTTGTACCTTTTCTATATGTACAAATACAGAGTTTAATTAACTCTGGAAAAAGTGGGAGCATAAATACAGTTTCCTAGCACCCCTTTTTCCATTTAACACACGGGGTTTATTTTTCCATGTTAATAAATAATTTTTAAAAAATCATCATTTTTAAAGCCTGTTGGTAATCTGTGGTATCATACCATTAGTTATTGAACCAGCCACTGTTAGCATTCATTTAGACTGATTTCAATTTTGGTTATAAACAATGCTGTGATGAACACCCTCATGCACACATTTGTATGTGTTTGGCCAAGTATTCCCTGAAAATAAATTTCCAGAAGTGGAATTGCTGAACCAAGGGGTATACATAGCTTTAAGTCTGACATTTTGCTAAACTGCCCACAAACTATGTTAGACCAATTTTTATCACTATCAGAAAAAATGTCTGTTTCCCTATTTTTCCATTAGTATTATTTTCAATATTCATTCATTTCATAAGAGAATATATCTATTGCTGTTTTAATTTATAGTTCTTTGATATTCATGAGCTTTAATATTTCACATATTTTTTGCCATTTGTATTTTTGTATTGTATTGTCTACATTCTTATTAATTTGTAGGAGCTCTTTATATATTAGCGATGTAATCCTCCTGTGGTATGTTGTGAATATCTTTTTCCAGTTTGTCTTTACCTTTGTTTATGGGGTGTGTTTTAGTACTCTGGTTTTGTTTTTTCATGTGTTCAAATTATCAGTCTTCTCCTTTATATCCTTCTCTTTGATAGCATGCAATTTTAGTATTTTTAATGTAGTTTATAAGATGGATCGTTCATATTGGCAACAATAAAGTCACCTGGAAACCAAACCAGAACTTCAAAAAATATATTTTACATTACTTATTACACGACATAGTCCTTATCACTACTAGAAAAAAAAAGTAACACTAAAGTTAACATATTTATCAATATTTTTGAAAGGAAAAATCTGTCTTTTCAAAATCTTCTCTGTGCCAATTAGCAGGTGAAACTTTACGTATTCCATATTTATTACCCCGAAATAACATAATCCCAATAGAAAACTCTAATTTGGTCAGAAAACGATTTTACAAGCTGTTGCAGAATATGGATGCAAGTATCACAGCTTCAAACTGTGAGGAGAGATCCAGCCAGAGCTTGGCTAGAAATGTTTCAATAATGACCACACATGGGATAAAACAACTGAAAATCATTCACTCTCATTGACAAGTGAAGCATTCTAGAGAAGTTTCTCTTTCCTTTCCTGGAGATGCTACATAGGAACCCCAAAGTTCATGAAGGACAGAGTGACAATAATGCCGTAGCCTGATGGATGACCTCCACATGTACTCATGCCTTTCATTGATGAGGGTCTTACAGGCCTTCCTTTGACATGTTCATCTAGACCCCTGGGCAGTAGAATACAGCCAGCTTTTAAATACTCAAATTCCTTCTGATTTCATAATGCCTGTTCAGCTCCCTTTCTATTCTGCAACAAAATAGTCTTCTCAATGGGTCGTAAAATAATGCATTTATGAAAGACAACAACAATTAAAAATTTTCTGTTTTATTAAATAGAGAAAATTAACAATAACAACAATAATGAAATAATTTGGGCAGCGTGAGTCAAAAGAACCATTCCCTGTGACAAAAACAGCTGTGTGAGATAAATCTTCGTTTTAATCTCTTGAGAATATAAAAAAAAAAAAATTTATAGCTCTCTTCTCTTTGTGTTCTACTATGTGCTGTAAAAAAAAATTAATTAGTAAGAGTCTCCTATTCACCACTTTTACAACTATACCTTCAACCTGAGGAAGAAACAAATGCCCTGGCAATCCTTCTCTTATTGGTCAGTGATTGTTAAGTGAAATGGAGTTCTGGGCCAGGGGATATGGAGCATCTGCAAAATCCAAAAACAGAGTCACTGAGACAAAGAACTCCTCATCCATAAGGAGGGGTGGAGGGACTTAAATGGGTAATAATCATACGACAGAAAATACAACAAACAGGCAAAATTTAGAAAACAAGAAGTAAGTACAGGCTGGGGCATCACAGCTAACTGGAGAAAATAGAAGCTGAGCTGGATGTTAAAGAATGAACTGGCAGAAAGGAAGAAGAAATGTTGCCCAAGGAGGGAAGAAGCCAACAGCTTCCATGGGAGCAGAGAGGTATGTATGGGGAACAGCGACCAAACAGGATTTGCTTGGGGAGCCACTGAATACTCCATTACAGAAAGAAAAGACAAACGTTGTACCACAGGGGAAGGAACTGAAAATAGGACAGGGAAATGCAGGGAGTATTAAAGACCAGGACGCAGTTTCATCAGGGCTGAGCAGACTATTCCTACCCCATCTCCCCACTTGCCAGAGTCAAAGATGGAAAGTTTGACTTATAAGGTAAAAGTTGCTCATAGAGCCTGGGGGCAGGCAGAAGGCTGTGTGCTACAGTATTTTGTCTCTCTCCCTTACCCTGTGTCCGCTCCCATTACATCTAGATGATTACCTTACAGAGGGATGCTCCCAAAATAATTTTAGAATGAAGAAACAATGAATCTACAAACTAATGAACAAGCAAAAGTGATGAGAATTTTTTTCAGGAGCTTGTTATATCTGGATATGAACTACTGGGGACTTCAGGGAAGGGAAGAAAAAATGGCGAGACAGGAAAACCAGCTATTAAAATACTGCAGAATATCAATTACAAAATAATAAAGACCTAGACTTAGGAGACAGAAATAAGAATAAAAACACAGACATTAATTTGAGAAAATTACGGTGAGTTATTGAGTGATTTTAACTCACTGCTATTCCCATCTTACAGACAGGTCAAGTTTTAAGTGGTCCAATCAAATATTACACTCATTCATTCAAATGGAAAATATTTATTGAGCACCAAGCAGTCCTCTGGCTCCAGGGGCCAAAGTGAAATTCAAATTTATTTTCTTCAAATTTCTGACTGATCACATAAACCCCTGAACCCTGACAGCTAACAACTCAGGTGCAATTGGCCATTATCACAATAACCATCCCTGATGACCAAAATAACCTGGCATTTATTAGGAGAAAGGTCTGAAAGAGTGAATTTTAAGGCTGAGCAGCATCGAGACAGTCCCAACTGTGTATATATTGGAAACATTAAACAAGCAATTAAGCACTTCATCTGCAATCATTCCACATTATTTATCCAGGTGAGACAGAGTCCCAACCAGAGATAACATTGTTTTAGGAAGCATGAATTTGGGTAAGATTTTTAAGATAGTAAAAAATTTGCACAACAATTATATATGATGGTGAGTCAAAATGTTTCTAAATCCAAATTTGAACATACAGCTTAAATTTGATGCTCTCTCTACCACTAACCTCTGTCTCCAGCCTCTACTCCCAATCACATGTCCTCCTACACATTTATATCAAGATTGGATGTCCTAAAACATCATTGACAAATCATTCCTCAGGAGAATAAAGTTTAATGATTCCTTCCTCAGTCTTCTTTCCCTCTCCCCTTTGTTCCCCTCTTCCTTTCTTATCTATCAAATGTCTATTGTTCATCAGGCATGCTGAAAGCACCCACACCGAATGTAACAGACATAGTCTGATGGTCTTTGGAGGGTCTCCTTGACTAGAGCCAGCCATTCCAAGCCCTCCAAAGTAGAACCCCATCCTCCCCAAGGCTTATCTCCCAATTACTCCCACATACCACTCAACCCTCCAAATCAGACCAACAGAACTGCAAATTTAACTCTGAATACCTGGAATTTGTTTTGGTCCTCCACCCCTCCGTCTTGCACCACCCCTTATAACGCTGCTCCCCAGTTTGACACAGTCTGACCTGGGTTCAAATTCTTACTACATTCTTCTATCTGAAGGATCTTAAACAAGTCACTTAACTTCTGGAAGCCTCAATTTCCTCATCAGGTAAATGGAAATAATAATTCCTATGTTTCTTAAATGTTCAAAGAATTAAATGTGACCATGTGTGGGAAAGAATTCAGTAAGTGGCTCCGTGAGGATTTTCTTGGACTATCCCAGCTAGAAGTGAGCTCTCCTCCCAAATTCCAAGCATGATTATACCACTGCACTTTTGAGCCACTTCCAATTATTAGTTATCTCTCTGTGTCTATCTTCACTCCTTACTTAGCACCCAAGAATGGAAAAAACTTCTTTATGGTTGATGCCTGAGACGGAGCCTGACACATACCTCATCCTATTGTGGAGGAAGGAAAGAGGAGTGGTTAATGACCCATGGTGCCTCATAGTTGGCATTAGTAGTTTAGTTTAAAGATTCTGCTGAATTTCGAGTATCATCCAACACTCTGGTTATTCCTCTGAGTTTTGGATAATAATGCAAATGTGGAGTGTCCTCGGAATGATTTGCCTCTTTTATTTCTGTTGTTACCCAGTTTAAACCCAAATGCAGAGACTGAAAAATACTCATACTTAACTTTCCACCTAATTTCACATTAGTCTCCATATTCAGTGGCCAGGAAACAGGATAGGAACTTCGCCGGTAAGTTGAAAGGTTAATGAGAGCCAAACCAGTACTGCAACCCTTCACTGGCACTCTAAGACAATGACTAGCACCCTCAAAACAGTAAGAATCACAAGCTCGTCGTGCCTTCAAAGAAATAACTGTACTGAAGGACTCATTTTCCTAGGCCATTGTCATGGCCAAACTTGCTCTTATTTCTGAGCAAATGCAACTTCAGGAAACCTTCTTTGAACCTTCTTCAAGAAGCTTCAAACTACTTTACGGAATCACTGCACTGGCCAATAGCCCCCTGCTTCTGCAGGAGTAATTTATGGCCCCCTAAATCAAGGACCTTCTACTGTTCAATAAAACTCTTTCCTGAATTATAACAGTAACCATAATTAACTTCACCCAGACTGGGCAACATGCAGCCCAAAGTTCTCAACGACCCCCAGGCATTATTTCAGAGAGGGCCGGAGCCCTGGCATCTGGCTACCCCACCCAATGACTCACCGATTCCCTGTGTGGTTCTCCCCCCAGAGCCAGAAATCAGGAGATAATCCACAATAGGAACAAGTGGCCTATTTGGATCAAACTCTAGGAGTACCTTGTTCCGTCTCTGATAAATGGACATAAGCACTTTCCAAGAGACTGAAGAACGGCCAAAAGGAATCTTTCAAAATATACACTTATTTAACAATGATATAAGCTCATTCTGAGTTATTATTGCTTCACATGGAAAAAACCCAAGCCTTTCCCAATAGAGAACTCAGACAGACAATGAAGGTAACTGGGGCTAAGGGACAGAAACAGGTTGGCAAATTCTCAGGATACATTTGGATGTAATTGCTTATTCTCTCTCTTTTTTTTTTTCCAGGAAAAACCCCAGCAACAGGGAAGGAACCCCTCCTTGCCCCTTTCCAGTAAATTCTCCTCATAGCACGTTGTACCTCCCCAGAGACGTTTAGAGACTGCCATTCATTTAACTGCTTGAAAAACCCAAACCAAACAAGAGTCGCTGGAGCTTGGCCCTCTGTTTGTTGGCTGTCTGCAGATTTACAATTTAGCACCATGTGGATCTTCAGAGCCAAAGTGTTAGAATTCTGAGGGCCTCATTCCACCTCTCAAAATACAATGCGCAAGGGCGGAAAAGCTTCAAAGTCCCCAGAAGGCACCAAACCCAATTACGTTGCAACACATGTGTGCAGCCCTTTAAGCTGCTCATTAACATTTGGAAAATTCTTCTGGTAAATGTCTTCCTATCCAATTTAGCCTCCTTTTCCCTTCTCTCTACCACCCTCATTTCATAGACAGGCAACAGTAATGAGCTATATAAATGTAACTCTTTAAACGAAGAATGTCATCACTTAAGAATACAAGAGAGCGGTACATGTTGTGTATGTCTACAAACTGCAGTTGCTGTCTGTTAGAGTTTGTAGCAACTTTTAAATCTGTCATCACGGCATGAATTTCATACTAAGCTCCTTCCCGGTGCTTGAGCCAGGAAGCAAGGGGGGAACAGGCTGTATCATTTATGGGCAGATTGGTATTGGGTCAAGTGTGACATCACACTCTGCTCCCACCATAATGAGGTGAAAGGCAAGGCTGCAACAACGTGGCACTTTGTTTACTGGGAAAATTTAAGTGGGGCTGTATTTCAGCTTATGATAAAACTGAAACAAAGGACATGGATTACAGATTTTTAATAGCTCCAAACAACAGGAGAGGGAAAAAGAGAGGAGCCCTACAGGACTTAGTAAAAAATGCAAAAAGTCAAAGGATCAATGTAGGCTCCAGACAGGCTGGTCCCTTGGCATTTGTCCTAGGCACATTTGCTCAACTAAAACATTAGTACATCAGCCAAGTGTCTAATTGTTGTTTCTTTCCCATGGTTAATATTATAAAGCAGGAAGGAAAACCAGACCTAAAATGTGCGTGTGTGTGTGTGTGTGTGTGTGTGTGTGTGTGTGTGTTTAAAATATCCCATGTTTAATACTCTGGCAGGTCTCTACCATGATCAAAAATTTTCTATTCAACAAAAAACAGAATCAGACCTATAAATACAGAGAGCAAACTGATGGTTACCAGAGAAGACAGAGATGGGGGATGGGCAAAATTGGTGAAGAGGAGTGGGAGATATGGATTCCAGTTATGGAATGAATAAGTCATGGGAATAAAAGGTACAGCATGGGGAATATAGATGATATTGTAATAGTGCTGTATGGTGACAGATACAAGCTTACATTTGTGGTGAGCACAGCATAATGTATAGAGATGTTGAATCATGGGGCGCCTGGGTGGCACAGTCGGTTAAGCATCCGACTCTTGGTTTCAGCTCATGTCATGATCTCAGGGCCCTGTGACTGAGCCCTACATTGGGCTCCACACTCAGTGGGGAGTCTGCTTGAGGTTCTCTCTCCTTCTCCCTCTGCTCCTCCCACTCATGCTGTCTCTAAAATAAATAAATAAAATCTTTTTTAAAAAAGAGAGAGATGTTGAATCACTATGTTGTATACCTCAAAATAATCTAACATTGTGTCAACTACACTCAAATTCAAAAAAATTTTAATATTATATTAAAAATTTTACATTCAAAGGCAGCATGACTATATCTTCACATATCACACTTTCTAAAGTCTTCCTTTGTTGTCCACACTGATATTGGGTACCAGGATCAGCTTCTATTTCTCCATGTAGTTACCTACATCAACATTTGAATTTATGAATAACCCACTGAATATAATATTATGGAGTAAGAGATACTTGGCAAATAAGAGAGGGCAGAAAAACTTCTGAGACCTACCTTTATTTAGAATTAGGAACATTTCATTTAAAATTGTAGTTAATACCTACAGTTCGGTGTATTTATTTATCACACCTAGTGTGGGCCACATCCTCAAGGAGTACACAGTCCACAGGGAACTGTCGTGTAAACAACTGACCATAAGACAAGGCACGGCGATGGGGTGCCTGGGTGGCTCAGTCGGTTAAGCATCTCCCTTCAGCTCAGGTAACGATCCTGGGGTCCTGGGATAGAGCTCCGTATTGGGCTCTCTGCTCAGTGGAGAGTCTGCTTCTCCCTCTCCCTCTGCCACTCCCCATTGCTCATGCTCTCTCTCTCTCACTCGGTCTCTCTCAAATAAATAAAATCTTTAAAAAAAAAAAAAAAGACAAGGCACAGTGAAATTAGAACCCTCAGCTAAGCACAGGTACTCACAACAACCCAGAAGAAGCAGCCATTAAATTCACCTAAAATTGTTTCATCTTCCACTGAAAGAACTCTACATGCAACCTTTTCCTGTATATCAAGAAAGCAAAAGGCCTGAGCTGCTCCTGTTAGGAGGAGACTGAAGGCCCCACTCACGTGAGAAAGATGCAAAGATGCAAAGTTTCATACCACCAAGGTCCCATGAAATCCCCTGGAGGAGCTTAGTTTTCAAATTGCTCTAAATAGTTCTACTTAATTTAAATGAGAAATTTATTTTTAAGAGAAAACATCCCATTGTAGGACTAAAAATCTACAACTACTCTTTTGTCCTTAATTTTTCAGCTCTAATCAGACACACCCTAGTAGAATTGGGCCTAAATTTTACCAATTCTTTCCAAGAATAATGGCACCTCCCATAATGCCATTGTGAAGATTAAATGACATGTGAAGTACTTAGTAGAATACCAGCACATGGCAAATGCTCAATAAGTTAGCTGTTGACAAAATAATTATATAATGAAGAGAAGATGGTAATAACAATTATATTATACAATAATCGTATATTACATCATAATCGTTCTTGGTAGGAGCTCATTGCCTAATATTATCCCAATTCACAGTCCTTCCTCTAGTTAATTCTATTTTAAGACCCTAGTATTTTCAATCTTCCTACCTGTGGGGAAAAAGCAGTGGAGAAAGAGAAAGACAATGGAAACAAAATGCAGAGACAGCCAATCACTCAGCAAAGCCCCCACCCCATGTGCATACAATCAGCACCAGCTGTAGTCCAATTAAACTTAATCTAGTCACATGCTCATGTGCTCCTCAGAAATTAGAGGAAATCAATTCAAATGCTAATGAGAAAGTCCATAATTTATTATCTGCTGAGGAATGCATGTTACATTAATTTTAACTGTAAACAATTATTTTTATTGCAAGATTAATTACCCTATCTTATACAACTTCCTTTTTTCATATTCTTTTAAGGAATTAGTTTTCAGTTGCTGTTTTGTGGCTCTGTCACAGTTCTTTAGCTTGAGAAAAGTATAATTAATTTAGGGATGCTGCAAATGTTGTTTTCTATTCTTCTGCCAAAAGAAAGTGGGATAAATGGCTAGGTCAAGCATGGAGAAAAATAGCTGCAGCTTCCGGCCAGGATGAAAAGACATTAGAACTCAGAATGGAAGTGGGGGAACCAAACAGAATTTAAAACGTGAGCTAATGTTGGTCAGTTCTGACCGCAGCATTCCCCAAAGGCTTCAACATGCAAGGCAGTCCTCAGATTATTCCTATGTCCTGAAAGTCCATGGGAACTGCATGGGCTAAAGTTTTCAGAGCAAGAGAGAACTAATCCTTTTTGCTTGAAATAGCATCAAGGTCTGGACTTCTCTGTCCGTGCTGGGTGGGGGTGACTGTTTCTTTGAGCAATCAAAATGGAATAAAAGTTTTCTGTCAGAATTCCACTCCCTTGACAAAACTGCCCTCTCTCTGACTTGGCTCCCAAGGTGAATGAACGTTCAGTACAGTGGCTTGTGGGAAATTTTTCTTAAAACGGTCACTTCTCAATACGAAGAATAGGACTTCAGACAGTGAATGGCACTCACAGGGTTGAAAGTGAGTATTCTATTGTTTCTGATGAACCATTTGCTTGATTCTTACACTTCCTAAAAGTTTCCATCGGCACAACTAGACTTAGCACTTTAAATAGGTAAATATTTGGGGCGCCTGGGTGGCTCAGTCATTGGGTGTCTGCCTTCGGCTCAGCGTGTGATCCCAGAGTCCTAGGATCGAGCCCCACCTCAGGCTCCTCTGCTGGGAGCCTGATTCTCCCTCTCCCACTCCCCCTGCTTGTGTTTCCTCTCTCGCTGGCTCTCTCTCTCCGTCAAATAAATAAATAAAATCTTTAAAAAAAAGGTTGTAAATGCTAAAAAATAAATAAATAAAAAATAAATAGGTAAATATTTATAAAATACCAAAATCTATTAGTTTACTTCATTGGGACTTTCTCAATTTAAACATCCAGTGAAAGCAACTGCTACTCATTGATTAAAATTAAATTAGACTAAATTAAATCAATAAGCCTAGTTGTTGATTTCAATGGGAATTTGGTTAGAAAACGGGTAAAAGAGAATTGAGCCCAGAGAAGATTCAACTGCTAATTACTTGTAAAAGTTTGGGCTTAAAGGGTAATAAGCATTTGACCTAGGAAAGGAAACACAGGAAGAGATGCTGGCTCTGAAGATCCTGGGCCACAGCCCTAAAGTCAGGGTTGGCTGTGACTTTCCGTCAAGGAGACTGAATCCTAGTTAGTCCTAATGAATGTCTCTCCCAGAACTATGGCCTGGGAGGCCATCATGCTCACACAACAATAACTTGGGCTGTAGTAGACAGGATGAAAAGCAATCTTTCCCATGAGTGACAAGCTCTCAGCACCCACGTTGTAAATGTAAACCAAAAAGTGGGGTTTTTGCCCTTCTTACATGCTTTCACAATTTCTATTAAATATTTTCACAAGTTCCTACCAGGAGAGCATGTGCTACTTATCAGAATCCCATATAGTAGCTACAAAAACCAGGAAGTGGTTGGAAGGGACAGGCTGTGGTGATACAGGTCACACCTGGTTTCAATTTGATTGTCAGATGTCATAAGGGCGGGCTTATAAGACTAAACCTCATGTCTACCTCAAACCTACGGGGAATTATTACTGATTTATTTTAGCAAAAAATGTTTCATGCTCTTGATTTCCATTCCAATTTCTCTGCTTAATAAAATAAGATGTCACATGTTAAGCTACATTGTAGTGAATTATTTCAACAACCCAAAGCCATTCAAATCCACTTGAAAACTTGCCACAATGCCAAGATCTGTCACAAAGCATTAGGATTAGTTACCCCTGGAAAACCCTCCCACTATAAGACAAGCAGATAGGCAGCACACAAGAAGAAAACCTTGAAGTATTTCTACGCTTTGCACACCAAAGGACTCTGGTTCGATAGACATAAAGGTTCTAAGGCCCTTTGAATTACTCAGTGCCTAGATTTAAGTTCCTCTGTTCTCTTGACCAGAACAAAACAACCTCATGGGCCAAATTCCTGCTTTTCCAAGCTATAGACCTCTGTGTCAAGTTCCACAAAATACATGACCAAGGACCTCCATTAATTTCAGATATTTCATATAATAGAAATTTACATTATATCAAAGCCCTCTGCTTGACAAAGAGCATGACTTCCAGGCAAGTAATACGGCACAAGTCTTTATCTTGGAAGTTTGTCTTGCTCTAGGCCTGTTTCCTTGTATCCAGGAGCAGGGAGCACATTCAAATGAGCCTCCTCCTAAGTGGGGCAAGTGGTCACATTTCCAACTTTGATCAGTTACAGATTTTTTTTTTCTTTTAGTTACAGATGTCCTTCACACATCCCAAACCAATGAGGTTAAAGAAGAAACTACTTTGGGGAGAGTCTATAGATCATAAGCGAAATGAATGAACCCAAGGAACCTCATCTGTAAGTGCTTAGGCATTCTTGATTTAATGGTAGACTTTCAATGCCTTACCCTAAAACACTTTTAAAGTAGGATTTTTTTATGGCAAATATGTGTGGAATGTCTTATAGAACCACAGAATTTCATTTCCCAATGTTGATGTCTATGGGAATAAAAATGAACCTGGAGAAACACAGAGATATGAAGCCTTTTCCATAAACTGTTTCTTCAACTACTGGGAAGCAGGAAGCCCCAAACATCACACAAGAAAGTATTCTCTTTCATGATTCCAAAAGACAAATTCAGTCTTTAAAAGGACCACAGCTCTTTTGAGATCCACCAATATCTGGTCATACTGTGGTCATTCAAGTCATGTGGGCTCTTGTAAAGCCATGTTTGGGCAGCAGCACCTGTCTCTGCAGCCCCCGACCATCCTTAGAGAAGATGCTTGGACTTGCACCTCCACACCCAACCTCATCAAGGTTCCAAACAAACTTCCAAGTGTCAACAGTTAGAATTCAGGATCTCTGTGAACTTGGATGAGAAAAAAATTATTTTCACTAAATTCAGTATTTCCTTAAGTTGTGAATGTAGACAACAAATCAGAGCAGAATTAGCACATCTAGGACTTACAGAAATCAAATGTAGTTTCATATCACATTATTGTCAATGCAGCTATTTCAAAATGCCATTTATGTTCATCATTACATCAAAATTCTGGTGCTTATCAAACACATTGCTAGATTTTATTATTAATCTATTAATAAAGCATAGACAGACAGTCCCCAACTTACAAGGGTTCAACTCACAATTCTTCAGCTTTACAATGGTGCAAAAGAGATATGCATTCAGTAGAAACCATACTTTAAACTTTGAATTTTGATCTTTTCCAGGACCATCAATATGCGGTAAGATACTCTCTCGTGATGCTGAATGGCGGACGCCCCAGCTCCCAGTGAGCCACACCATCATGGGGGCAAACAACTGACACACTACAACTACTCTGCACCCATACAACCACTCTGCTTTCCACTTTCAGTACAGTGTACCATCAATTACATGAGATAGTCAACACTTTGCTATAAAACAGACTTTGTGTTAGAGAATTCTGCCCAACTGTCAGCTAATGTAAGTGGTCTGAGCACATTTAAGGTTGGCCAGGCTAAGCTATGAGGTTTGGTACATCAGATGTATTAAGTGCATTGCTGACTTCGATAATTTCCATTTACAATGGATTAATCGGGAGGTAAGCCCATCATAAGCAGAGAAAGATTTGTATATTACTATATCATAATTTTTAGACTATTTTGATAACTATGTTTCAATATAATTGATTTTCCTCACAATTCTAGATATTTTATTTTATGAATTAAGCACATTTTTCTGAGAGAGTTTTTTGGCTTTATCAGACTTCCAAAGGAGTCCATGGCACACATATAAAAGATGAAAATCTCCAACCCTGGTTACAACCTTGGAATTCTCATATGATCATTACTACATAACCCCATTCCACAAAGTGGTTTCTATCTGGGCCTAACAAGTTCTACAGTTCTAGTAGCCCAATCCTTCTACTTTTCCTGCTTGGCTTTCTGCCCTACAAACCTGATTCATTCTCTGTTGCTTCTAGGACTTGGCTCTCTGATTTGCTCATTCATTTATTCATTCAATAAGTATTTACTGAGTGCCTACTATGCGTCAGGTACTGTGTGATGTGGTAGAGATATACAGACAAGTTCTCTCTATGTCTCTATATAGAGACAAGTTCTACATTCTAGTGGGAGGATGGAGAGACAGGTAGATAGCTAGAGAGAGAGAGAGAGAGAGAGAGAGGAGGTGGATATAGGTAGAAGTCAGAAAAAAGGGAGGGAAGCAGTTAAACAGGAAGCTATGTAGAAAACGAGAATAAGTTGATGTCATGGAAAATGACTGGTGGCCACTGTAGCTTGATGGTCATGCACGACCTCTCTGAGATTAGATGGTAGAAGGGGCAGCCACTTGATGTTCAGGGAGGAAAATCATCAAAGTACTTGAGTGATCAGAGAAGGCCAGGGTAGCTGGAACACAGTTCTGAAACAGAGGAGGTCAGAGTGGAAAGAAGGGTTTATTTCACAAAGGGCATCCTAAGTTGGGTAAGAACTGCAAACTTTACAAAAGTGCTCAGCAGCCATTCAAGGGTTTTAAGCAGGAGACTGTCATGACCTGATTTCTGTTTTTAAAACAATTGTTTTGGCTGCTGTGTAGTGAATAGGCTATAGGAACACAAGAGTGAAATCAGTGAGTAACTTAGGAGGCTGGTGCAGTAAACTCGCAGGATTAGGTGGCAGTACAGGAGATAGAGAAGGAGAGATGAAACTGGGATACGTATCAGGCTGGGTCACAGCAGGAAGCAGTGCCAAAATCAAGGTAATTTGAGGGAAGTTTAAAAAGTGACAATTTACAAATGTGTGGGTTGGGTATAAAGAAACCACAAGGGATAGTGCAATAGCCCAAGGTGCTTAACCCAAAGGCCCAAAGGGAATGGGAAGGGAGGCTGCTGGAACCCAGAGGGAGAAAGCATGCGAAGATGGCGGCCTCAAGAAAAGCTCTGACCTTCAGGCAGGGGGCATGGCCAGGCTATGTTAGTGAGACCTAAGTGGCGGCATAGCTTAGGTCTGGGTGTGGCCCACTTTTGAAGGTCACTGAGGTAATGGATATCTTTACCTCACCCTCCAACCTCCTGTCAGGATTCCCCATTGGCCAGAGGGAATGGCTGGTCCCTACCAGAGTAAAGGAGGATGAGTGGTTCCTGCCTGCTGTGATGCTTAGAGTGCCAGGTCTCTTACATCCATCAATTCTGGAGATTATCTGTTGGCACCCAAATTATTTGTTTATATTCTTTTCCCCACAAGACAATGAGCTTCTTGAGGATGTTATGTGCATCTGCTGTACCCAGAAGAGTGGCTGTTTAATGAAAGATTGTGGTTAGTGAATGAATGAATGATGGCCCCTTCCAGGTTCCTATGTCCCTACACCTATGGAATGCAGTTACTTCATGTGGGATTTCCCTGCCACCAACGGCCGTACAAGTAATAGTACCTCCACGTCACAAGTTGTGCTGACACACTGGCTCTCCTCCCAGTTCCTCAGATGGACCCATCACAGGGTTCCTGTCCCACTTCTTGTCCATCTCAAAGTCCCACTCTCTCCCCTATTTACTCCTTCATGTATCTACTTAAGGTTGTCAACCTGCTCTGAGACAATTGCCTGGATTTTTATAGTTTTTTGTCCAAAGAGTTCTAACTTCTCAGGAATAGCAGATATATGGCTTCCCCTTTGAGCTTTGCTGTATCAAATTAGCATTCTTACCATTGAGTGTTAGAACCTTGGTAACTACACATACATATACATCATATATATCTCCAAGCCAAGGAGACAAGGCCTGTTGCTGCATTCAGTGGTTGAGGATGCCAGTGTTTTGTGCTAATCTGTCTCACTGTATAAATGTTATGCCCGGATTTCCTTTGGTGATATAAACTGAGCTTCTGCTTTAGCTGATGAAAATAAAAAGCCAAATACCCAAGTATAAATGACTTATTTCTGGGGGAAAAAAAAAAACTACTTCAAAACTGCCTCATACTTATCAATCCCCGTATCTTGCCTGTCCAGTGCAGTAGAATGCACAACTTCTCAGCTCTGCCTTCAAAATGTGATAAATCTTCCCTCTGGGGCAAAGAGTGCATCTCTGTATTTGTCCAGAGAAAGAATTTAACTCTTGTCTACATGTTTTAAGGAAGAAAAAAAAAAAGTAGGGTGGGAGAAGGAGGAGGAAAAAGGTAACAGATTATGAAGGATTGATTACTAAGGCAAAAAAAATCAATCCTGAGACTTTGATGATTTAACCAGCCACAAAAGCAAAGAAATGTATGAGAAAGCCCTGATTGATTTTTAACTCCGTAATCCTTCCCACCCCATCTATTATCCTGTATGGATCATATTAGCCATCATTATGACTAAGACAAGATAGGACACTGACATCCGCCTGACATGATATAACTGTAAATGGAATCAGCTTCTACACAAAGGCTTTTACCTGGTTATTAATAGTGTTCTCTGTGGGTGATGGACTGGACTGATATTAAAACCTCCGTCGGCTGTGTGGTACCGTTGCAAGTTGATTGCAGTCCAAGAGGCAGCTCCTCAAGGTAGTTATTGCACAGTGCCCTGACAAACTGCTCGAGTATCATTCCTGGATACTCACCCTTTTAAGAGGCTCATAAAACACTGGGGGCTGATGACATCTTTTTGGCACTGAGGATTCCAAGCTAGTACTGCTAAGCTGAAAGGAACCAAGTATATTCACAAATGCCTTGACGACATGCCTCGTCTTCACCACCACCACCGTGAATGTGAAGCAGGGGAAGATTTAAGGCACACAGCTTTTCAGACGACATGCATTGTAGTAAAACACAGATGAACACATACCAAGATATTAAGGTCACTCGGTGACTTTTGCTTGTTTCACTTACCTTCGATGAATCAATGAAAAATATTTAGTTCTTAAGCAAACATTTACCTTCTCAGCTCCATGAGGCTTCCAACCACTATTTCATGTCTAACCAAACCAAGGGGTGAATTAGAAATATTAGAGGACTTGCCCAAGACTACACAGTGATTTAGAAGCAGTTCTAATTAGAAAGCCCAGATTCTCCTTTTGTAATTCAACAAAATATCTTCTTTTAATCAGCAAATATTTACTAAGCCCTTACTACATACCAGGCATTTTTCTAGTGAGTGGAGGAAAAGCACTGAAAAGTAGATGAAATCCCTGTTCTCATGAGGCTCACAGTCATTGTCAACCCCAGAACACCAGTGGGAGACATATGTATAAAATTGTACATTATGTGTCCAAGCATCTGAAACTCAAAAAACCTAGCAGATTTCCCCCCAAACTACTCTGGCCTCCTCCTGCCCCTGAAGCTAAATATGACAGTCAATTTCTGGATAATATTCTAAGAGACAGCTGGGCAGGCAGGGGAGGAAGACACCTTGTATTTAAAATTAGTAATTCTTCTCTTTTAAAAACTGGAAAATATTTCCTCATTGATAATGAGAATAAATCTGAAAATTCCTGTTTGGAAGTTACATTCTGGGGATCAATTGTGAGAATTAAATGAGATCTTATACAGATAGATAAACGACAGAATTTAAAACAGTACCTAACACATCCAAATCGGCAAAGTAGAAGTCAAACTCTCACTCTTCACAGACGACATGATACTCTATGTTGAAAACCCAAAACACTCCACCCCAAAATTTCTAGAATTATACAGGAATTGAGCAAAGTGGCAGGATATAAACTCAATGCACAGAAATCAGTTGCATTTCTCTACATTAACAATGAGGCAGAAGAAAGAGAAATCAAGGAATCGATCCCATCTACAGTTGCACCAAAAACCATAAGGTACCTAGGAATACACCTAACCAAAGAGGTAAAGGATCTGTACTCTGAAAACTATGGAACACTTATGGAAGAAATTGAGGAAGACACAAAGAAATGTAAAAATGTTCCATGCTCATGGATTGGAAGAACAAATATTGTTAAAATGTTTATGTTACCCAAAGCAATCTACACATTCAATGCAATCCCTATCAAAATACCATCAACTTTTTTCACAGAGCTGGAACAAATAATCCTAAAATGTGTATGGAACTGGAAAAGACCCAAATAACCAAATGAATGTTGAAAAAGAAAACCAAAGCCGGAGGCATCACAATTCTGGACTTTAAACTGTATTACAAAGCTGTAAGCATCAAGACAGTATGGCACTGGCACAAAAACAGACACATCAATCAATGGAACAGAACAGAGAACCCAGAAATGGACTCTCAACTCTATGGTCCACTAATCTTCAACAAAGCAGGAAAGAATATCCAATGGAAAAAAAGTCTCTTCCACAAATGGTGCTAGGAAAACTGGACAGCCACATGCAGAAGAATGAAACTGAACCATTTCCTTACACCATCCACAAAAATAAACTCAAAATGGATGAAAGACCTAAATGTGAGAAAGGAATCCATCAAAATCCTAGAAGAGAACACAGGCAGCGACCTCTGTGACCTCAGCCATAGCAATTTCTTGCTAGACCCTTCTCCAAAGGCAAGAGAAACAAAAGCAAAAATGAACTATTGGGACTTCATCAAGATAAAAAGTCTTTGCACAGCAAAGGAAACAGTCAACAAAACTAAAAGAAAACCTACAGAATGGGAGAAGATATTTGCAAATATCTGATCAGATAAAGAGCTAGTATCCAAAATCTATAAAGAACTTATGAATCTCAACACCCAAAAAACAAATAATCCAGTTAAAAAATGGGCAGAAGATATGGACAGACATTTCTCCAAAGAAGACATACACATGGCCAACAGACACACCAAAACATGCTCCACATCACTCAGCATCAGAGAAAGACAAATCAAAACCACAATGAGATACCACCTCACACCAGTCCGAATGGCAAAAATTAATAGCTCAGGAAACAACAGATGTTGGCAAGGATGCGGAGAAAAGGGAACCCTCCTACACTGTTGGTGGGAATGCAAGCTGGTGCAGCCACTCTGGAAAACAGTATGGAGGTTCCTCAAAAAGTTGAAAATAGAGCTACCCTATGACCCATCAATTGCACTACTAGGTATTTATCAAAAGAATATAAACATAGTGATTCGAAGGGGCACATGCACCCCAATGTTCATAGCAGCAATGTCCACAATAGCCAAACTGTGGAAAGAACCCAAATGTCCATGAACAGATGCATGGATAAAGAAGATATGGTACACACACACACACACACACACACACACACACACACACACACAGGAATATTACTCAGCCATCAAAAAGAATGAAATTTTGCCATTTGCAATGACATGGATGTAACTAGAGGGTATTATGCTGAACAAAATAAGTCAGAGAAAGACAAATACCATACGATTTTATTCATATATGGAATTTAAGAAACAAAACAGATGAACATGGAGGAAGGGAAGGAAAAGTAAAATAAGATGAAATCAGAAAGGGAGACAAACCATAAGAGACTCTTAACTACAGGAAACAAACTGAGGGTTCCTAGAGGGGAGGTAGGGGGGGTAACTGGGTGATGGGCATTAAGGAGGGCACTTAATGTAATGAGCACTGGATGTTATATGCAAATGAATCACTAAATTCTACCTTTGAAAATATTAATACACTATATATTAATTAAATTGATTTTAAATAAAAAATAGTGCTTAACATATAAGATTTCAATAAATATAATCATGAGGAGGAGGATGCTAATGATTCTACATTCCAGTCACATGATGACACATAATAACTCCCTCACTTAATGGGACAGAGGCAGAAGTGGTATAGGTATATTCTTACACTATGTTATGAGCTCTCCAGGTGCTATGATGTTCCTACCAATGAGTGGCATTTTCCTGGACATGCAAGTTGCTCCTTCCAGACTAGGATTATGCAACCAGTGCCAAGCCAGGCTGCTCCTCTCCTCTGCACTCCCTGACAACCCATCAGATTCAGGACCTTTGATATCATTCTCAGGGTGAGTCCAGAAACTCTAGAACACCTACATCGGGTAAGCCACCTCACAGACACCAGAGGGGAAAAAAATACTCTGTCTAGAGGCAACCTGAGTTCATCACTGACGCAACGCACACCCACAGTCAGTGGGCACCCCCGGGACCAGTGGTTTTTAATCCACCCAAGGCTTGGAGGTGGGAGGGGAATGCCTAAATATGAATCCAACTGCCCAGAGACACACTGTGTCATTTACAGTGACCTAGTGTTATCTACACAAATGGTCACTGTTACCCATAAGCACCTGGCCAGAACTGTTATTCAATAGTTAAGATATGCACATTTGTACTTTCTTGAGACAGTCCCATTCGGATGGGACCTATAGAAGCATAGCATTCATTTCTTATTAAAAAAAAAAAAAGACTTTATTTATTTGAGAGAAAGAAAGCACGAGTGGACAGATGGGCAGAGGGAGAGGGACAAGCAGACTCCCCACATTCATTTCTATCTAGACTCCCAAAGACAGCCACCCTCACCCATACAATATTATAAGCTCTTCCAGCCTGAAGCCCAGATTTTTCTAGAAAAAGTCAATCTCTGTTTCCCCTGTTACACTCTCAAAGAAATCTATACTTTTCCTTCATAGCTCTGACCCCATTTATTATTATCCCAGTGATGATTTCTGTCTCCCACTGACTATAAGCTCCCCAACGACTTTAGCTCATGTGTGTAAGGACCTCACACAGTGCCAGGCACATAGCAATCACTCAGAATAACTGCTGAGTGAAAGAATGAATAAACGAAGTGATTTTGATTTACCAGAGTCGAGGGACAAGTTATATAGTTGCTTGTTTTTATGAAGCCACCTTCACATGTTACTAAAAGCAGGTCCTTATTATCTCTCCCTGAGACCTTCTGCTGTGCAAATGCCATTAAGGCAGACACTGACACTCAGATTAATGAAGGGAAGCAATTTATTGAACTGATATTTGGTGTAGATGTCATTAACAGTGCTCCTTTGGAGCAACTGCATCAGATTAGACACAGTCTCCCCCAAAGAGCATGAAGAAAATCATTTAACTGCTTTCCTGCAGCTGTTTATGTGAGGCCAACCTCTATGAATGGCTCAGTTGGCTCTGAGACAACTGTGACCCTTCCATGATTGCTCTTCATTGATACTGTTTTTGTCTCTTCTGAGAAATATGTCCTGTAATAAATCATGCTGTTGTGGCTTCAGCTTCTGTTGTCATCCCTTCTTCCCCCTCCCCCATAGTAAAGTCACTAGAAAAGTTCCAATAATGAGACAAAGTCAGTAGATTTCCAAATAACTGTATCATGAGGGTACATCTGAAAGGCGGTCTTAGAAGGTGAGAATAGGGCCTGGTGGATTTGGGTGGCTTTACAAATCCACCACGAATATATGTTCTTACACAGATTCTTAGAGTTCGAAAAGTTGAATGTATTCGGTAGGCAACAAGGCAAGGTTTGGGAAATATCATACATATCCAATGTCTTCACAGGCCACACAGACTAATTAGTGGATGGCCTTCATCTCGTTCCCTCCTAGCACAAGCCTCGTTTCCCAGGTTTTCTTTCTGGGCTCCACTAATAAAACATTTATAGGCCCAGCGCCCTGCCCCTCCACCCATTCTAGGTTTTTTTTAATTTATTTTTATTTAAATTCAATTAACACTTAACATATTATTTGTTTCAGAGGTAGAGATCAGTGATCCATCAGTCTTATATAACACCCAGTGCTCCTTACATCACATGCCCTCCTTAATGCCCGTCACCCAGTTACCCCATACCCCGCCCCTTTCCCCTCCAGCAACCCTCAGTTTGTTTCCTATGTTTAAGAGTCTCTTATGGTTTGTCTCCCTCTCTGATTTCATCTTGTTTTATTTTTTCCTCTCTTCACCTACGATCCTGTTTTGTTTCCTAAATTCCACATGTCAGCAAGATCACATGATAACTGTCTTTCTCTGACTGACTTATTTCACTTAACACAACACCCTCTAGCTCTATCCACGTTGTTGCAAATGGGAAGATTTCATTTTTTGATGGCTGAGTACTATTCCATTGTATACAGATACAGCTCCTTTATCCAATCATCTGTCGAGCTCCTCACCCATTCTAAAGCTCATTTTTCCTATTTCTCTTTCATGGTTGTCCACTCCCTTTCCCTACAACAGCTGTGACTCATGAGCAGCCTTCCAGACTCCACTGACCACATGACTAGGTGACCCATTCCTTTTTAACACTTTCGACTGTTAGAAATCTCTGCATGTACTGTGGAAATTCTCCTTCTAATAACTTTGATCATTTAGTTCTAGTTTTGCTCTTTAGACCTACACACACACACAAAAACGAATCATTCTTGTGCACGTACCTCTGTCTAGAGTTGGGCGGATGCGGTTGCTTCTTTCAGACTAGCATTACTGCAGCCAGTGCTAAGCCAGGGTGCTCCTCTCCTCTGCACCTCTGACAGCCAGTCAGACTCAGGACCCTTGGTGTCATTCTCAGGGTGAGTCCAGGAAGCTCTAGAACACCTAATCAGCGGAGCCACCTCACAGACACCACAGTTGGAGAAAAAATACTCTGTCCATAGGCAGCCCCCAGTTCATCCCTGAATCAATACACACCACTGGTCAGTGGGTGCCATAGGGACCAGTGGTTTTTAATCCACCTAAGGCCTGAGAGTTGGAGGGGAGTGCATAAATATCCTCCAACTACCCAGAGACACACTGAGTCTCAGCCTCATTTGTGGTGATCTATTGTTATTCACACAGTGGTCATCATGGTCATCCATAAGCACCTAACCATAAGCACTTACATTTCACTGTCACCTTTTCATAATAAAAGTTATGGTTTCCAGGCCATCTCCCCTTATGAATTACTGTCCAGTTGGAAAACATCTTAATATTCAATGGGATCATTTGTTTCTAGAATGAAATATCTTTCCATGACATTACGTGTAATATTGCTAAGACCCGAAGACACAAGCAAGAATTCACAAGTCAAGTCTTTCATTCTATTTATGGGGGAAAAAAGTAGATACTTGCAAGAATTATTTAAGAACAAGGATTTCAAAAACAGAGCCCCACTGTTTCAACAAGATAATCAAAGCGTACTATAAAACTAGAAAGAAAAAAATTAGGCTGGCTGGCTCAGTCAGTACAGCATGTGACTCTTGATCTCAGAATCATGAGTTTGAGTCTCACATTGAGCATGGAGTCTATTTTTTTTTTAATTTTTTAAAGGGCAGAAGAATTAAATGGACCAGGAGTTATTTCAGGGTTTACAGATATTCAAATAGGTCATTTGGTAGATCCAGGCCTTTGTCTAGATTCAAGTTTGCTTCAGAGATACAGGTAGATAATGTTTTCAGTCATCAGTCTCAAACAACTGGCTGACTCTACCTAAGTATACAATCGTATACACATTTTGACACAAAAATATAAATATGCAAATAGATAAAATATACCTAAACATAATTTCTCAAACATCCCTGTTAGAATTGTAGCTTTCTTTATTTTTCATTATTATGTAGCATATGCTAGTTGTAGGGCAGAATTCAAAGATGGCCCCAATGATCCTTACCTTCTGACATCCATGGACTTGTGTACACCCCTTCCCTTGAGTGGAAGCTGGATCAAGTGGCTTGCTTTCAACAAACAAAATACAGCAGAAGTGATGGGATATTACTTCTGAGATCAGGTGATAAAAGACTGCAACTTCCATCTTTCTCACCCTTTCTCACTTGCTCTCTCCAATGGAAACCAGCTGCCATACTGTGAGCTGCCCTGTGGAGAGGCCCACGGGGCAAGGAACTGAGAGACAGCCGCCAGCCAACAGCCAGCAAGAAACTGAAGCCTCAGTGCAGCAACCTGTGAGGAACTGAATCCTACCAACACCCACACGAGTGAGTCTGGAAGCAGATCCTTCCCTAGGTGCCTTGCATCATACCTTTATCGCAGCCTGGGAGACACCCTAAAACAGAGGACCCAGCTAAGTCAAGGCCAGATTCCTGCCCCACAGAAACTGTGAAATAATAACTATTTTTGTTGTAAACCACTACATTTTAGGGTGACCTATTACTCAAAACAAAACACAAACAAAAACAAACAAACAAAACACCTGGCTGGTTATTTCTCTGTCTGAAAACACCATGACCCCACTATCGTTGCAGCCTCCCGCTTTTTGAACTTGAATATATTACTTTGGCCTTCTTGGCCTTTGCTGGTTGGCATTTGATTCTCCTGAAACACAAATAATAATAATTAAATAAACATTTTAAATTCTGTACTCCAGTTGATCTTCAAAGACCCTGCTTTGCACCTGAATTCAGCCTTCTGCTTTTACAGACATCTTTTCCCGAAGTTTAACAATTAATACTGGCACAATGTGGCAAGCGGGAAACAAAGGTTGTCCTTAAAAATAAAGCTTCCACTTGGAAATCAATACAATGGCATGAAGCACACATGAATAAAAATATGATCGAAAAAATATTCCTTTTCTTTCCAAAAGTCATAAAGCAGGATTAACGGTCAACTTAAAACTAAAATCAACCCCCAAACGAAGTATCTTCTCCTAAAATCACCATCACATGTTAACTGAATACGTCTCTTCACCCTGCTATTTTTCACTGTTGGCATCCTCAGGGTCTCCAGCCAGAAGCAGGAAATGCTAAATGTCTTCTAGGAAGCCTGCACTGGTGAGATTTGCCCCAGGTTTGGCAGCACCAAGGAGTGAACAGAATCATCATGTCACCTTGTTTATCACACGGTGGTTTATTGCTGACCAAAGCATGGCACCAGGCTCTCTTTAACCAAAGGGAATCCTCAATCCACACAAGCAACCCTGGCCTCCAGGAAGAAATAACCGCCAAATCAAAGTGCCTTGATCACAAAGGGGATGCCCAGAGATGAATATTTTCCACCCCCACACAGAAGGATCTAGCCCAAATGCCACGTAGAACTACCTGCTAACTATTTATGCAGAACAGAAAAGACATCAAGGCATGAGCTGCAAAGAGAGTATCTTGGCAAAGAACAGATGCTGTGACTTAATAGCATTTGTCCATCTCTTACCCTATGGTTCTTTGAAATTTCCAGTTGAAATTTTAAGGGACTGGAATAAGTGAATATGCAAAATAGCCAGAGTTTGGTGCTTTACTGATTTATTTTCAGCTACCCTTCACTTAAGACCAACTTCTTGACTGTATGACTTCATTTGCCTACAATAGATCTTTTTAAATGTTTTTAAGATTTTATTTCTTTATATGATAGAGAGAGAAAGGGAGAACACACAAGCAGGGGTAGCAGCAGGGGGAGAGAGAGAAGTAGAGTCACCACCAAGCAGGGAGCCCGATGTGGGACTTAATCCCAGGACCCTGAGATCATGACCCGAGCCAAAGGCAGATGCTTAACTGAGTGAGCCACGTAGGCGCCCCTTTTACAACAGATATTTTAGTTTAAAAAGACTTGATTTGAACCTGTGAATCATCCAGTAAAAATAAATCAGTAAAATTAGCAAGGTTTTACCTACTATAAGAAACAGGAGCACAGGAGATATAAATAGGTATTTTATATTTGTTTGGTACAATATTCTAGCCATTGCACCAGTAAAAATATTCCAGTGTACCTATTATTTAGTATAGGTATCATTAAATCAAAAAGAAGGTAAGGGTGAGAGAAATAAAATCAGCGACTCCAGTATTAGGTCTGTTGCCAGATATGCTTTCTCAGCCCAATTAAGACAAATCAAGAGTTCAATTTTTATCTCTTCTCTTAATTAAGGAATTGGGAATACATGTAAGACAGGGTGAAGTGTTCTTTTTTCATTCTGTCCCTTCATTCCTGGTCTTCTTCATCCTCTCCTTGAAAGGAGGCTGCCTTTGAAAGGACCCAAGAAAGGTAGATTTTGAGGATACATTGGTACATCAAAGTTAGATTCCAAGAGAAAAAGATTAGCATTAGCAGAGAAAATGTTTGTCTTGTAGATGTGACACTCCAAAGACTTTGAAAGACATAAGTCCCTTTACATGACACACAGGACCTAAAAAAACAAAAAACAAAACAAACAAAAAAACTGACAGAAACCCTCCAAGATGAACTCAGCAGCCTGGATGGAGGGAGAGGGTTAAAAATAGGTCAATAAGATTGCGAAGAGGAGAAGGGAAAGAGGGCCCATAAAAAGGAGACGATTCCTCTTCTAAGATGGTGCAAGATGTACTGACAGGCCAAGGAGAGAAGTCAGACAGAGAAAGACCAATACTGTATAATCTCTATTGGATGTGGAATCTGAAAACAAAACAGACAAAACAAAAAACATAAAAAAAAAAAAAAAAAAA